>NC_133778.1:6220140-6221663 GCF_003597395.2 Chelonoidis abingdonii
CCCCCGCGCCGGCAAGGCCCCAGCTCCGCGAGCCCGGCCCCCTGCAGGGTCCTGCCGCCGGCCGGCCGCTCCCACGCGTGTCCCCCCGGGGGCCCGCACCGCGCCGAACCAGCCTCCCGGCCTTCACTCCGCCCTGCGGCTAAGGGGGCCTGGGCATGACCCCCCCCCGAGCGCCTCCAGGTTAGGGGCTCAGAGGAGCCAGCCCAGGAGTCTCACTGCTGGGCTGTGGGCCAGCGCTCAGCTCGGGGAGTGCCCTGCATCGCGCTGCTGCTGTAATGCAAGATGTGACCCTGGTGAGAAAGCCGGCGAGGGTCCCTGCGGGCAGGGGGGACCGGGCCAGGGTCTGTGTCCAGACCCGCCTGGGGGGGAAGAGGAGAGAGGAGAGGAGGTGGTAGTGCTTATCAAACTGAGAGGAGAGAGAGCTGCTTTTGGAGAGCATAGGTGGGCTGGCGAGAACGCAAACACGCCCCCGGGGCCCAGCAGAAAACGTAGATGGACTGTCTGGCCAGGGATTGGGATGCTACTGCGGCCAGGGTCACGGGGAACATGCCTAGATTGACCGTCTCTGTGAAAGCTGCTCAGCCTTTCCTGTTCCTTGGGGGATGGATGGCAGTGCTGGTGCAATGGGAGCTGAGACGGTTTTTATCAAATCTGGATTTTGCAATGGGAAAAGCAGGTTCTCAAGGCAAAGGTTTGAACAAACATGAAAACTGGCGTAGTCCAGTTGAATGCGATGGCTGAGTGGAATGCAACTATAAAAAGAGAAGCTACAGGCAATTATTTTGCTGCTTTTACATTTCTGTGACAATCAGAGTCAGACACTGCAAAGAATATGCAATTGAATCAATAGGTCATATACAATATATGTCAAGGACAGTCTCTAATGAAAGCTGGTATGCACCCGATGATCATTATGAGCTATGTTCACACATTGGGCTGGGGTTATGAATATATGTATAGAAAGCTGTAGTCATAGTTTGTGCTGCAACGTTCAATTCCACCTCACTACAGGGAGATGAAACAGGCACAGTGGGGGCTCCTCCCCACCCAAGAGACTAGCTCCAATGCTAGGGCATTGTGCAACCCAGGAAAATACAATGGTGGGCCATGAAAGTTAATGGGGAAATAGTCAAACAACTTGAAACTGAAAAGAAAACCCTAGTTGTGGAAAACTGAGGGCTTGCCTCAGGGTAGGAATAAATGGTAAAAAGGGTAGGAATAAATGGTAAATTTTCACAATGGAGAGGGGTAACTAGTGCTGTTCCCCAATGGTCAGTCCCAGGACCAATCCTATTCAACTTATTCATAAATGATCTGGAGAAAGGGGTAAACAGTGAGGTGGCAAAGTTCGATACTAAACTACTCAGGATAGTTAAAACCAGAGCAGACTGTGAAGAACTTCAAAAAGATCTCACAAAACTAAGTGATTGGGCAACAAAATGGCAAATGAAATTTAATGTGGATAAATGTAAAGTAATGCACATTGGAAAAAATAACCCCAACTATACATACAATATGATGGG
>NC_133778.1:6222223-6247994 GCF_003597395.2 Chelonoidis abingdonii
ATAAGAACTAGGGGCCACCAAATGAAATTAATGGGCAGCAGGTTCAAAACAAATAAAAGGAAGTTCTTCTTCACAGAGCGCACAGACAACTTGTGGAACTTCTTGCCTGAGGAAGTTGTGAAGGCTAGGACTATACCAGGGTTTAAAAGAGAACTAGATAAATTCACTCACTTCAGTGAGGTTGTTACCTATCATTGTGGGAAAAAAGCTTTTTTTTCTGGGGGGAGGAATAGCTCAGTGGTTTGGCCTGCTAAACCCAGGGTTATGCGTTCAATCCTTGATGGGGCCATTTAGGGAACTGGGATAAAAATCTGTCTGGGGATGGTCCTGCTTTGAGCAGGGGGTTGGACTAGATACCTCCTGAGGTCCCTTCCAACCCTAATATTCTAATATGGAGGTTAAGTAAGGAATGGTGTCCCTAATCTCTGTTTGTCAGAGGGTAGAGATGGATGGCAGGAAAGAGATCACTTGATCGTAGCCGATTAGGTTCACTCCCTCTGGGAAACCTGGCATTGGTCACTATCGGTAGACAGGTTACTGGGCTGGATGGACCTTTGGTCTGACCCAGTATGGCCATTCTTATGTTCTTGTCTACACTTACAGCGCTACCACTGCAGCACTTATTGAAGATGCTACCTAAGCTGACAGGAGAGCTTCTCCCATCAGCATAGGTACTCCATCTCCCAGAGAGGCAGTAGCCATGTCAACAGGAGAAGCCCATTTTTCAACACTCCCAAGAGACATTTATACCAACATAAGTTTGTAGTGTAGATGAGGGCTAAGAAAGGAGGAAATTTTCCCCACCCTGAATAACTATGAGTCACCCTGAAAAGAGAATAAATGAAATTTTGAGAACAGGCTGTTCAGCAACTACAAACTTTAAGTTTAAGTTTCCCGAGGAAAGCTCCAAAACCTGATGTGATACATCCAACATACAAAAAACTAATTCTACTATTTCAGTTTATTCATTTGCTTAATAACATTGCCAAATTATGAATTTGATTATAATATTTATTTTTATCATAACTTCTTTTCAGGTGCTACAACTGCTGTTCTGGTGTCATCCTCACAATTTGAAAGAAACAGTACTATTGAAAATCTTAAAAAAATTATCCAGTTTGCTGTTATAGATTAGTTGCCTCTGAGAGAAGATCGAGATCTCATAAACTTCAAGGACTTAGATATTTCTCTGAAAAATTCATCAAGAATTTTCATCAAACTACTTAAGTTTACTGTAGGACACGATCCAAAATTCAACAAAGCTCTGAAAACCTCTCTGAAAAATGAAAAGAACACTACTGCTGAAATTAAGAATGAAATAATTGATTTCATGAAGCAGATCGTTTTGAAAAATATTGTTGAAGATAATTGGAAAAATAGTGAGGTAGTGTCACATTTCAGGCGGAAGAACTTGCAAAGATTCAGAAACAAGATGGACTGGTCACCTGAAAACCTTTGAAAGAAACAATCCTCAGTAATTTGGAAGAGATTCCGAGTATTGTGTCAAACTTTGGATATGGCGACTTGTCAGCTGAAGCAGGAGGGCTGTTGGAAGTTACAGAACCATCCTAATTCTTGTTCTTAACTGAAGTTATGAGAGTGATTTTGAAAGATTTTGTTCCTGCGAATAGTTACCATCAAAAGGAACTAATGCATCTTGCGAAAAAAAAAAAAAAAAAAGAGTTGAATTGATGACTGTTGCCTGTGAAAAAACTTCAGCAAAAGAGAGAGATGTCTGAAGATTTTTTCTCAGAGGTTTCATCCAAGCACGCTGTTTTGAAAGATGCATCTGCTGAGGCATCAACAGTAAGGTGTGCCACCAAATGAACCAAGGTATTTCCCCAATAATTTGAAGATTCCCTAGTCACTGAGCACTTACCAGGACTCCAAAGTATAAATGAGCATGGGTCGTCCCAGATTTATCATGAATTGATTGATGGAACCAGTGGTAAATTGCAAAGGAGATTTTCTGAGAACTCCAAGTTACACAAAACCCTGTCAGCAATCTTTTCCACCAGTTCTCCAGACTTCCTGAAATGGGAATCTGCATGCTTTGATTGACTTGCTTGGATTAGATATTGAGAAGGTGAGAGTTGAAATGGCTGTATATAAACCACTGATAAGAGAAATTGCAAAGAATTTGAAGAAGTTCTAATGCTGCCAAGGAATAAAAGGAGGCTCTCTCATGGATTTTTGAAATGTCTATAGTGCTCTTGTTGTTTGGAGCATCAACTGCAGCTTGTGAGAATTCATTTTCTTGTCTGAAAGAATTTTATCACACCAAACGATGAGCATGACTCATGTAAGAAAGAAATTGAATGATCACTTTCATATGGCAGGATATGATTTCAAAACTGAACCTGGATGTCTTGGTGGAGGAATTCAGAGGCCATTCTCCAAGAAGTCTTCAACTTTTGGTTTCATGAAAAATCTTACATTACATAGCACTTTCATGTTAAGATATATACTTTTATGTTTCTGAATCTTTGAATTTTTTGAATGCCTGAACATTTGTTGCACTGAATAATCACATCTATAGGTATCTCTTATTTTATTTCATAAAAATAAAGTTAAATAAAGTGTAAGCCGGTGCGTTCAGGGTCCGTCCCCTCAGGTGCGACGGGGAGCCAGGGCGCCTCCTTCCAGGCAGCCGGACAGCTCAGGCTCCGCTCCTGTACTCGAGGGCTGAGCAAATAAAAGTCTATAGGCCCTGGCCCTTAGACAGGGCAGGCAGCAAACAGTCAGGCTCAGCTCAGGGGCTGAGCAAACAGAGTCTATAGCCCAAGCCCTCAGGCAGGGCGGGGCAGCAAACAGTCGGGCTCCGCTTAGGGGCTCTGACCCTTTGGAGCAGGGCAGAGCAGCAAACAGTTCAGGGGGCGCTGACCCTTTGGAGCAGGGCAGAGCAGCAAACACCTGTAGCTCTGGGTGAAGGGGGATACTGGCACCCGGCTACGGGTGGCAGGGGGAACGCAGGCCCACCCACTCCTCTGCGTTCCAGCCCGGGTCCTAGTAGCGGCCGTCACCGCTAAGGCGGTCAGTGGGGGTCCGCACCAAAACACACTGACTGGGTGATCGGTAGGGATCGTGGCCGATACACACGACCATAGGCTCGGGGCCCTCTGCGGCCTGACTGTGGTCAGCCGCCCCCGGGCTACTTCCAATCCCCGCTTCTCCCAGTACCTGTCCTTCCTCGGCGTCCGTCGGCGGGTCCCAGACCATGGGTTCCTCGGAGACCGGGGAGGCAGTAGGGTCCGGTGGCTCCTCCGGGTAGCCGGCACAGGGTCATTGCGGCTGGGGGTCCTCGGGGTACCTGGCGCGGGGCAGGTCGGGCCAACGCTCCTCTGGGTAGTGGGCCCGGGGCAGCTCCGGCCAGCGCTCCTCTGGGTAGTGGGCCTGAGGTAGGCTGGGTCGAGCGGGAGCTCGGGCCTCCACGTCTGTTCTCCTCGGCGGCCGGCACTGAACTGAGCTCTGAGGCCTGGCTCTTATACTTCCTGTCCCGCCCCTTGACTTCCAGGGGGCGGGAACAGGTGGTAGTGGCTCCGCCCATGGGGGTGCCTGCTCTGGCTCATTCCCCTCAGGTGCGACGGGGAGCCAGGGCGCCTCCTTACATAAAGGCTTCTGATAGACTGTGTTTTTCAATGTGTGCGTGAACGTCTGAAGGTGCCTCTTGTCATGCAGTCACCCCTCCCCGCCATGTTGGTGTCCTAGCTATGCTCCAGAGCGCATATCTCTGTCCCAAGGAGCAAGAGGAACCCTCTGCAAAAAGTGTTACCCTTTGGCTACCAAACAAAGACAATAAGCCATTGCTTAGAAACTGACTGTTCAAGAGGAGGGTCCAGCAGGTACGTCAGAACAACCTGAATTACAGCTTTGGGGCCAGAAGGCTCTTCAGGGAGCAGCAAAGGCTCAGGCTCATCATTCATTCATTCATGCTGTACATGAAACAGAACAGACTCTACCCCAAGCTCTACCTCAAGCTCTACCATAGCACAGATCCACGTAATGGATAAGAGCCCAAACACAAAGCTGGGCAGGCGCAGTGGGAACGCACCATTGTAATGCTACACACAAGTGTGTGGTTCACTGTGAAAACTGAAAGAGCCGAAAATAAAATAGTTTAACCCAAAGCCATTCTTGTGTGGGAAAAGTCAGAGAGAAGAGCAAGAAAGAAAGGCACCTGGATGCAGCAGGGGCAGAAGAAACAAACCCAGGTCCAAAGAAACTAGGCACTAATGGCACAGTGAAAGCTGGGACTGGCAGCACAGACATGCAGCGACATCTGAAATCTGGCAGAGGGGTCCCCGGTAGCAGGGCTGTTTCCTAAATGGACAGTCTGCCTGCCTTGCACCAGCCTAGCTGGTACAAAGGAGCCGTCAGGCAGCAATGAATAGAATGACCCCTGCTCTCTTTCTCCACACCCTTCCCTCCCCATTCACAGGGACTTTCTTTGAAAAGCTCCCCGGATTTACATTTCTGCCAGCAGATCCCCTGCTTGGAGTCAGCTTATTTGAGCACAGACATGAAGACCTCCTCATCTTCCTCAGCTGTTGCATTCCCTTTCAGCAATTCTGCCCTTCCCACAGACCAGTACTATTCAACAGCTGCTCCCCGATGTTACCCACCTGAGCCAGCAGTGCTTGGGGAAGGCTCGAGTGTTCCTCAGCTTCTGTCGTTTCCGCCAATGGGAGCAGTTTCCCACCACTGTTTTGAGGCTCACCCTCAAAGCCCTCCGAAAAGCCTCACGCATGGCTGGGCTACAGCCTACACAGGAAGCTTATTCCACAGTCTAAAACACCAGTGGACAAGGCTTTTGTCTCTTCTGTAAGTGGTTTATGTAGGTTTCCTCGGGGCTAGAAGGAGACTCAAATGGACATAACAAGGGGCGGAGATGGAGCTGGCCTCAGCTTAAGGGAAAACATCATCTGGGAATTCCCCACGCCAAACCCCATTCAGGTTTGCACCTCTGATAACAGTGCAGTCTAGCACAAGGGCAGAAGGGTTTGCAGAGGGGTCCTGAATAGGCTTCTAGCTACACAGCCCTGAGTATCTCTTCTGCCCCCTTGTCCATCCAACATGAGCCATTAGAAAGGGCAAAAGGCCAGTTCTAGTTTTTTTCTTGCTCCATGCCCAAGATCTGCGAGCTCCTTTCCTCTGTCACTCTTCCTCCTCTGGTGTCAGGGCTTCCCTGGGCATCGGCTCTTCCTCTCCTAACCAAGATCCCTTCCCCAGCTCCACATATTCCTTTCTTCTGGCCCAGCACTGCTCTTAATTACCTGGCATGTTGCATTGACCAGATGTGCTAGAAGAGTGGTTGCATTAGGACTACTAGCCAAGAGAAAACAACAGTAGCCAACCACTCTTAAGAAACACCCTGTAGGGGATGATCTGTTTTGTAGGCTACATACAAAGAACTTGCCAGCTCTTACTCAAGAGGACAAGTCAGTGATATGGACATGCGATCTCACATTCTCTCTGGAATGCTCCATTCTGTTTAGTAAAGCATGAGAGCCTGAGTAGCAGAAAAAACTGAGGATACCCATTAATTCTGGTCCTCTCCCAGCCATGAAAAGTGCATTGGTATATTCTAGCTGATCCAGGCCAGAACAAACAGTTTGTGAAGTTGCTGTAGTTGTACAAGTCACCTTAAAAAGGGTGAGCCATTTACATAAACCTGGCAGGATCAGGACTAACGTGGTCCTTTTCTCTCCAGTTCAGAGCTCTTAGGTATAGGGTTATGAATCCTAAGAGGAGCCTGGGGTTAGCCCTTATTTTGTGAGGCGTGTCGTTAATGTAACCTTTCATGGGGGGAGGGTTGGGTTTGGAGGAAAGAATGAAATTAAATCTCAACATTATAAGTACTTATTAGCTTTACTGGCTAAAAGCCAAGCTGGGCTGCAGAAGGCGGGCGAAGACTCTGGGCAGCAGCCTTGCATTGCCAGGCCATGGGCTGCTGAACACTTTCCCTCTGGCACTGCTTTATTGCCCCTTTAGCAAAATTTCCTGATACTACAATGCTGGTTTTGCTGTACTTCACCTGAAACATAAAATGTTCATAGTGCGATGCAACTCCTGTGCCTCAGTAGGTACCATACTGTCCATGAAACAGCTCATCAGCAGGGTAGTTTTCAGTGTGCAGGCACCCTATGATTAACAATCATTAATGTGGAAATGTATTGCCACAGTACCACCAAGTGCCCACGTGTCCCGCACACCTCCTCTGATCTGAGGTAATGCAGGGAGATGGGTCTCAGCTTGTACTACTGCACACTTTCATCCACAGCCTTTCATCTCGTGCCATTTACAGCCTCATCTAACACTTCTGAAATACGCCCTATATTGTTCTGCTGCATGTTGGAGCCTGCTGGCAGCGTGTTTCTTACATTCAAACCCTGGAGCCTGCAGCATATGCAGAAATCTGACTTTTCCAGTGCCTGCAGAGGGGTTTTGTCTGGTCCGTAGCTTCCATTATAGAATAACAAAGGAGGACACTGCAAGGATGTCTGGTTGTCTCAGCCACCTGTTTTTGTCTGTCTTTTAGATTGTAAGCCCTCTGGGGCGGGCACTGTCATTCCATGTTTGTACAACACCTGGCATGATGGGGCCAAACCTGGTCAGGCTCTAACTAAACAGGACTGCAATATTACTGAGAATAAATAGACACAAAATCCTTGTTATATTCCAGTGCAGCATGATTTTATGTGGCTGGGGATGTTATACTGGCAATTGCCCAGTCAGTGCTGAGGGATTCGCTGCTCATTTCTGATTTTGCATTTGGATTTCTTTCCCTGTTATCTTCTTGCCTGGGTATTTGAGCTGTACAGAAAGCAAAATGCAGGGCATGGGTTGTGCATTTACAATACATATAGACTGGGGTTTTCAAAGGGGTCCCCAAGGCACCCAAGTGCTACTGGATTTCACCGGGAACTGGGCACTAAACTCCCTTTGTCTCCTTTGAAAAACCCAGCCATAGTCATCAAAGTGCGACATTAAATCCATCCCCTGCACATTAGAAGTATTTCATAGAAATGTTGTGAACGGGTGCAGTATGAAACTCGTACTGAATGCTGGTTCTGGGAAAGCAGGACATATGCCAGCTAGGGTGAGAGTCTGGGGTCCCAGATAAAATTTGAGAAACACGTCTTAAAAACAGAAAATGACAATATCGCTGGTGGCAATAACTTCAGAGTAAAAAATCTTTAAAAAAAGATCACTCTTGGACAGTTATTGAAAGGAAAGTGTTACAGGAACTTTTTTTTACTCAAGTGAGAAAATAACGCCCCCTCAGTTCTTTCCAGCTTTGTCCCCCTCTTCTGATCTATATAGAATCATAGGCCCAAGAGGACATCTAGTCCAGTCCCCTGCACTGAGGGAGGACAAAGTAAATCTAGAGTGAGAGGTGTTTATGCTACAGTTCTTAAAAATCTCTAAGGCCAGGAATCCCACAAGCTCTGTCAGTGACCTTTTCCAGTGCTTAGCTATCCTTATAGTTAGCACGTTTTCCCTAATATCTAACCTGAATCTCCCTTGCTGCAAACTAAGCCAATTTCTTCTTGTCTGAGCCTTGGAGGACATGAAGAACAATTGATCACAATCCTCTTTTCACCTGGCATAAACTAGAAGCTGAAGTTGGTGGAGCTACCCTGACTTGCAGTTTGACCCTTTATGCACAATGAGTGGCTATTAAAGAGAGAAAATACTTCATCTCCAGGTTCTGGTAACATCCTAATCCACTCAAATGTTGCGCTTCTGATTTACAACAACGAACATGTCTAGAGCCATGTAGTATCCTGCTAAGAACTTGTGTTCCAGGCCAGGACTTTGGACGGACTCAAATAATGACAGCCTCCTAGGAATCCACTCTAAGTCAAAAAGCAGAATGGTGCATGCCGGGACAGAACTCCCGGAAGCAGGGTGCTGAGAGTCCTTAGCTCTCCCTGGCTTCCATGGGAATTCTGAGCCCACATCATCTTGTATAATTGGGCCCTTGGGGTCTGATTTTCAATTTTGTCAGGCCCAACACTTAGTGCCCTCCCATATTTCTGTATTTAGTGTGTCTCCCTGCTAAAACAGCCAGCTGTGTCTGTGCGTCAGTCCCAGCTTCTCTGTGCTGAGACTTAATTTGGGAGCTATCCAGCTAGACTAGACGTGGGCAAACTACAGGCTGCAGGCCACATCCGGCCCGCAAGACCATCCTGCCTGGCCCCTGAGCTCGCAGCTGGGAGAGGACAGTCAGGGGACAAGGAGCAGGGGGGTTGGATGGGTCAGAGGTTTTGAGGGGGGCAGTCAGGGGGTGGGAAGTGGGAGGGGGCAGACGGAGTGGGGGCCAGGCTGTTTGGAGAGGCACAGCCTTTCCCTACCCGGCCCTCTATACCATTTCACAACCCTGATGTGGCCCTCAGGCCAAAAAGTTTGCCCACCCCTGAGCTAGACAGTCAATATTTCATTTCCTGGATTCACCTCAAACCAGCAGCCAGGCCTTCAGGAGATACAAGTCTGCAGATTATAGCAAGGTTTTCTCCACCTTGCTCTTTGGAGCTTTTGGCTAAAATAATACTAAATAACAAGTTACTAAACTGACATTTGATTTACATGATGTCAAAACATAGTTGCTGGCCACTGGCTTTTTCCTCCCCAAGTAATGCAGCAGTCACGGAATGCATACAAATCTACTAGCTTCTGCGTAACATGTGCCAGGGCTCAGCACCAGCACCTCCATGGAGAAAGATCTGACCAAGCGGAAACAAACCTGCTTTTCTGAATTCCAGCACTGCTTGCCACTCTGCTTCACTTTACGCCCTATGGAAAGTCAGGCAAGCTCAGTGGCATAAGAACAGGGTGCAGAGTCAGTCACCATGTGTGCAGGTTAGTCCCACTTTTGATGGAACTGCCTGATATTCTTCAATCTAGGGGCTGCCACAGAGTTATTAGCCCAAATGCACTGACAATATTAGAAGGGTCATGATGCTTGTCCTGGAGGATAGGGGCTGGCATGCAGACACCCTGTCACTGGGGTGAATACTGGCCATGCTGGTTGAGTCTGAAATCATCGATTGCTGACTCTCTGCATGCTTTTCTTCCCTCTCCCCCAACCCGTGGCCACTGGCCAATCGCATGTGGGTAGCCTCTGGAGAGAAAAGGGTCTATCTGCAAAAAGGGCTGCCCATGGGGTCTGCTACACAGCAAGTTATGATGTGATTGTACTGCAGCCTGGGCAAGTATATCCATGCTAGCTTGAATCTGGCTAACATGGGTAACAATAGCAGTGTGGATGCGGTGGCATGTGCTTCATCTATTGTTACCTGTGCTAGGTAGATTAAAGCAGCATGGGTGTGCTTACCTGTGCTGCCATCACACCTTTCGTTTGCAGTGTACTCCCAGTCTGCAGCATGCAGCGCACACCTGATCCTCATTTGCACCAGTTACTGATGGATACACCAGGAGATGATGTGGCTGCCATCCTGTGACGTCAGCATGCCTACCCCACCATGTTTCTGAGTACACTGATGCACTCATCCCTCCTCTAATAACTCTTACCCAAGAGATACAAGGCACAGATACTAAGAGCTACAGCACAGAATGACAGCTAGATACTGCAAGCCCTTTGCCATGAATCTTCCGCAACCAGCCAGACACCTAGCTGCTGTGAGTACCATTCCTGTAACAGCTGCTTCTGTTCCCTGTTCTATAGCATCCCTTGTATCTACATGTAAATATTGTCCAGGAATAGAAAGTGTCCCCCTTAGCATGGCTGACACAGGAGTTTCCCATGACAAAAAAATGTTCTCACACTGTGTTTAACGTTTCAAAGTAAACAGAGATAATGGAGTTCATCATTTAAATCAAACCATATCTGTGGTAAGAAAACGAGAGAGAACTCTTTCAAAATCAACCAAAGGACAAACAGTGATGCTTTCATGATAATTCAATGGCTTGAAATTGCAGGTTCTCGAGCCCAGCCCAGAAGGTCCTTCTGCCTGCAGGCTTTACAATTCTAGCCAAGTGTATCATTTTTGTCTCTACATGTCTAGGCCCTGAACAGATTCCCCAGGGTCCCAATTTCCTCCCTTCCCCCCAGTCTAAACTGTCTTCATTGACTCTCTGCTGGATCATGTATTTTGCTGCTGAGAATCCCGCAATTTGCAGTTGGCCAGGAGAAGAGCTTTTTGGTTGTAGCACCGTAATGCCAACCTGTATCCTGGGGATCCAATAATCCGTTGATTCACAGCTCCATTGAGAAAGCTGTTCTTGCTAGCTTCATTCCACTTTGCCTGGACACTATAGGCTTCATCAGCATAATTTGCATGATACGTAGTTTACCAAAAATATCACAGCAGCAACCCTGCAGAGTTATCAGAGTCTCTTTTTCCCCAGGTTGGGAGAAGGAGCTCAGAATTGTCAGCTCTCTGGAATCCAGACATTTTTCTGTCAGCAAGGAGTCCATGCTGCATGTTAGGACAGCTCCTCACGGGCAGGACTTTCTGAGCTGCTGTGTGAACTATTGCCGCACCAGCACCAGATTGGCTGGAAGAAGTTGCCCCGTGACAAGCTATAAGAGAACAATTCAGTGCTTTATCCTGCTTGTTCTCCTTTCTCAGGTCCCTCCCCCCATACAATGCTGGTTACATCTCACCCACTGGTTGACAAGTCTGCGAGCGAAGGAAAGGGAAGCCTTCCTAGAGAGCAAAGTGACTTTCACTTCCAGCACTACATACACCTTCAATCCTAAAGGGGAGAAACCCAGGGCAGTCTGTGCTCATGCTGAATCATGCCTTCCTCCACAAATAGTCCTCCCATTGTCCTCAGTGGGGTTCCGTAGAAAGGAAAGTGCTCCTCGGTGAGCATGAGGACAGCATGGTCTAGTTCCTAGTGTTCAGCTTTAGAAAATCAGATGTGCTGGAGGAAATGAGCACCGCTTGCCTTGATGGGGGTTGATGGACGCTGAGTTCCCGGCATTGCATGGAGGGAAGGTGGCACTCCTAGGCAGGAAGCCCTGTTCTTCAGGGAGCCAAGAAAAGAAGTAAAAATGGGGTGCATCTTTTCTTCTTTATCTGGAACAGTCAGCAACGAACCCAAAGAGCCAGAGGGCCAGACCCTCACCTGGGTACAATTCACTGACTTCAGTGGAGCTCTGCTGCTTTACATCGCCTAAGGATCTGGTCCCACGTATTTGGCTTTTATTTTTCAGATCATGTTCAGGTGTTTCTGCTTCCAGTGCAGAATGGGCAGCTAAATCCTCTGGGCCAAAATTCTGCCCTGTACAGAAGCCACTATCTTAAATCTAAACCAACTCCACTGGCTTTGGTGCAATTACTTCTGATTGACACCGGTGTAACTGCGTGCAGGATTTGGTCCATTGGTACTGAGCAGTCTGAACAACTGTGATTAGTCTAGTGTAAAAAATAAACAGCTGTGTAACTGCATCCTGCAAATAGCTGTGGGAACAGATGTCTGAGTACGGGAGCGTGTGTCTAAATAATTACAATAATTTCTTCCCAGTTGTCCTAGCCTAATTATGACTATTACTATTCCAAAATACACACAGCCCAGCGGTATAGTTTACCTGGCCTATATTTATGACAAGCTCTGTAAGCAATTCACAGGCTGATTGTTTCTCACGTATGGTTTCCTGAAAAAATTAAATAGCTTGAGAAACATCAGGTTGAACTGCTATTGGCCACAAATCAGACTATTATATCCATGAACACCATGTGCCCTTTATGGGGGGGTTAACCACATACCCTGCAGGAAGCAACACAGGCTGGCACGATCATTAGGAGTGAGAGACTGGAGTTTGCTTTGGATCCCTGAGTTAGCTAAAAGATATTTAAAGACCAGAGCCCCAGTTCAGCAAAGTGGTTCAGCATGCGCTAAAACTGAAGCATGTAAGCAGCACCACTGGCATGCTGACCCTCTGTGTTGGTGCAGTCCCCTCTCTCCTGCCAGGGCATGAGGGAGCCCCAGTGGGTGCCGGACTAGTGTAGCTGGCCCCTAGCCCATTCTCAATAGCGACCCTGGTGCAGGCAGGAGCCATACTGGAGTGCACTGTACCCCAGCTCTCCACAGGTGGTCCTTGTGGGCTATTGCTAGCTAGCACAGGCTAGATAGGGCAAGGCAGCAGAGCAGAGAGCTGTAGCTGGCCGCCCACCATATGCTGCACTGATTAGAAACTCAGTGCATCAATCAACACAGTTTAATGGGAGTGATTTCAGCTCAGATAGACTTTAATCATAGAATCATAGAAGATCAGGGCTGGAAGAGCCCTCAGGAGGTCAACTAGTCCAACCCTCTGCTCAAAGTAGGACCAATCCTCCAACTAAATCGTCCCAGCCAGGGCTTCATCAAGCCTGATCTTAAAAACCTCTAAGGATGGAGATTTCACCACCTCCCTAGGGAACCCATTCCAGTGCTTCACAAACCTCCTAGTGAAATAATGTTTCCTAATATCCAACCTAGACCTCCCCCACTGCAACTTGAGACCACTGCTCCTTGTTCTGTCATCTGCCACCACTGAGAACAGCCGAGCTCCATCCTCTTTGGAACCTCCCTTCAGGTGGTTGAAGGCTGCTATCAAATCCCCCCTCATCTTTCTCTTGTTGCAGAACCTAAAGAAGTCCAGTTTCCCTCAGCCCCCCTCATAAGTCATGGTGCCCATGCAGACCCTTGATCAATTTTCATTGCCCTCCCCTCACTTGGACTCCAATTTGTCCACATCCCTTCTGTAGTGGGGGGACCAAAACTGGATGCAATACTCCAGGTGTGGCCTCACCGGTGCCAAATAGAGGGGAATAATCACTTTCCTCGATCTGCTGGCAATGCTCCTACCAATGCAGCCCAATATGCCATTAGCCTTCTTGGCAACAAGGGCACCCTGTTGACTCATATCCAGCTTCTCATCCACTGTAATCCTCAGCTCCTTTTCTGCAGAACTGCTTCCTAGCCATTCGGTCCCTAGTCTGTAACAGTGAATGGGATTCTTCCGTCCTAAGTGCAGGACTCTATACTTGTCCTTGTGGAACCTCATCAGATTTCTTTTGGCCCAGACCTCTAATTTGTTTAGGTCACTCTGGATCTTATCCCTACCGTCCAGCAGATCTACCACTCCTCCCAGTTTAGTGTCATCCGTGAACTTCCTGAGGGGACAATCCATCCCATCATCCAGATCATTGATAAAGATGTTGAACAAAACCGGCCTCAGGATCGATCCCTGGGGCACTCCACTTGATACTGGCTGCCAAGTACACATCGAACTGTTGAGCCCAACAATCTAGACAGCTTTCTATCCACCTTATAGTCCGTTCATCCACTCCATACTTTTTTAACTTGCTGGCAAGAATACTGTGGGAGATCTTATCAAAAGCTTTGCTAAAGTCAAGGAATAACACATCCACTGCTTTCCTCTCATCCACAGAGCCAGTTAGCTCATCATAGGAGGCAATCAGGTTGGTAAGGCATCACTTGCCCATGTTGACTGTTCCTCATCACCTTCCTCTCCTCCAAGTGCTTCAGAATTGATTCCTTGAGGACCTGCTCCATGATTTTTCCAGGGACTGAGGTGAGGCTGACTGGCCTGTAGTTCCCTGGATTCTTCTTCTTCTTCCCCTTTTAAAAGACGGGCACTGTATTTGCCTTTTTCCAATTGTCCGGGACCTCCCCCGATCGCCACGAGTTTTCAAAGATAATGGTCAATGGCTCTGCAACCACATCAGCCAACTCCCTCAGCACCCTCGGATGCATTGCATCCGGCCCCATGGACTTGTGCACATCCAGCTTTTCTAAATAGTCCTTAACCTGTTCTTTCAGCACTGAGGGCTGCTCACCTCCTCCCCATACTATGCTGCCCAGTGCAGCAGTCTGGGAGCTGACCTTGTCTGTGAAGACCAAGGCAAAAATTCACTGAGTACTTCAGCTTTTTCCACATCCTCTGTCACTAGGTTGCCTCTCCCATTCAGTAAGGGGACCACACTTTCCGTGACCTTCTTCTTGTTGCTAACATACCTGTAGAAATCCTTCTTGTTACCCTTCACATCCCTTGCTAGCTGCAACTCCAATTGTGCTTTGGGCTTCCTGTTTACACCCCTGTATCTTGAAGTGATATTTTTATACTCCTCCTTAGTTATCTGTCCAAATTTCCACTCCTTGTAAACTTCCTTTTTGTGTTTAAGCTCACCGAAGATTTCTCTGTTAAGCCAAGCTGGTCACCTGCCATATTTGCTATTCTTTCTGCACATCGGGATGGTTTGTTCCTGCACCCTCAATAAGGCTTCTTTAAAATACAGCCAGCTGTTCTGGATTCCTTTCCTCCTCATATTAGCTCCCTGAGGGAGTTAAAGTCTGCCTTTCTGAAGTCCAGGGTCTGTATTCTGCTGCTCTAGCTAGCATGGTCACTGGAGCAGTTTGCTGTGCCAGCACACACTTTAGCACAGGTGGTACCAGACTGCCTAGGACCCTGGGTTGTTCCTTACAGGGCAGCCCTTGCTGAAGCCTGCACGTCCACAGCATCACTGCTCCCGTACTGGAGCTAGATGAAGGAAAATCAGCTCACCTACGTCTCGATTAGCTGAAGTCACAACCTCGTAGTGCAGTGCAGACATAGTCCTCAGGACACTAAACTGTCATGTGCACAGAGTCAGGAGAGACCTAGGTGCCACCACTGCCCGAGCCCCTGCAATGACAGGGGATTGATCAGGTGAGACATGCCCACATAATGCCAACAGGTGACTAGTGCACCATGCTACAAAGGAAAGTGAACACCCCCCCAAAGCCCCTGCCAGTGTCACCTGGTGGGAAATTCCTTTCTGATCCTGAATGTGGTGATCAGTCTGACCCTGAGAATGGGATCAAGACACACTAGCTGGGCAGCCAGAAAATGGGTTCTTAGAGCACTGGTCCACCACATCTGCATCCCATCTCCAGCTCTGGCCAATCTCTGATGGTTCAGAAGAAGGGGGGAAAATGACATCTGGCCAATTATACATTGGGGAAAAAATCCCTTCCTGGCCCGCACAGGTGACTGGCCAAAGTCCAAGATTCGATAACAGTCGCTGTTACAAGGCAGAGCTGTACGTGTTATTAGCTTGTTGAGGGCAATGCAGGCAATCCTCACAAAGGAGGGGGAGTCTGTCACCTCCCCAATTAGCTGTCACAGTGTTTAATCAGGGCTGAAATAATCTTTTGTAGACCCCAGGGCCAGGACCATGGTCTCACCCCACCCCCCCCGCACTCTGCCCCGAGACCCAGCCCATGTTGCACCCTGAAGCCCTGCCCACTGCGTGCATGGGAGGGAAAGCGGGCAGAAAGGAGTGAGCAGGGGGTAGGGCTTTGGGGGAAGAGGTGGAGCAGTGGTGGGGCCTGGGGCAGAGGGCCAGGTGGGATCCTTCTGAGTGTGGGCCCAGTGCCAAGGCACAGTGGCCACCATTGTAAACCAGGTATTGTGTTTAATCACCCTCATTGCTAGGAAAGTGCAATTTATTATGTCAAGACTGAATTTGTCTAACTTCAACTTCCAGCTGTTGGGTCGGGTTGTGCTTGTGTCCACAAACTGGAGAGTTCCCCAGGCTCAGACCCCTTTTCCAGGGGTAAAGATCGAGACACAGCGATCAAATCACCTCTCAACCTTCTCTGCAATAACTGGAGCTCACATTGTATGGCTCATTTCCCAGCTCTGGGATAACTTTTGTGGCCCTCCCTTGAACGCTCTCACACCCTTCTTGAAATGCAGACCCCAGCCCTGGGCACAGTATTGTAGCAGTGGCCTTGCCAATGCTGTGTAGAGAGGCAAGATCACCTACTTACTTCTACCTGACATTCCCCTTCTTCTGCAACCTGGTTCACATCGTCTCCTTTTGCTGCAATGAGAGCTCATGGTGAGATAATTATCTAGGATGACCTTCTCTGAGGTCACTGCTTTCAGGGCAGTCTCCCATCCTGTAGGCATAGCCTGGGTTTGTGGTTCGCAGTTGTATTACCTTGCATAGCTCTGTATTAAAATACATTTTGTTGGCTTGTGACCATTTAGCCAGGTGATGCAGATCATTGTCACAGGAAACTGTCCTCCTCACATTTACTATTCCATCAATCTTCGTGTCATCTGCGCATTTGGTCAGGAAAGACCTGTCTAGATCCTTAATACGACATAGCACTGGACCAGGAACCAGTTCCTGGCAGACCCTGCCTGAAACAGCCCAACTTGTTGATATCTGCCCATTAAGAGCTACATTCTGAGATCTGTAAAAGCAGCAAAGAATTTTGTGGCACCTTATAGACTAACAGACGTTTTGGAGCATGAGCTTTCGTGGGTGAATACCCACTTTGTCAGATGCATGCATTCTCCGCTGCTTTTACAGATCCAGACTAACACGGCTACCCCTCTGATACTTAGCATACACCGTGGTTTTCATCCTCAAAGAGGTTCCACAAAATTTAACTCATGAAGCATCTAACACTTCTGTGAGGTAAGTAAGATTATCCTCATTCTGCAGATTGGGACTCTGAGGCAGTTAAGTGAAGTGGCTTTCCCAAGGTCACAAAGGGAGTTAGGAGTAAAATAAAGTGAGCAGAAATGCCAGGGCTGTACAAAATCATGGTCCCCGGCACATGGCTCTCAGCCTGCCAGCGCCCAAATGTGAGATGAGATGCATGACAAACTCAAAGTAAGGGTGACACAAAAATATTCTTGCAGGGGAGCTAAAATGCATTTGGTGAATTTGGGACTAAAACAAGTGACACACCTTGGAATAAAGTATAGGTTACAGGCACACCCTGCCACTCAGGAACTTCCAAACCACAGTTCCAATCCTGGAAGTGGCTGTGCAAGGACATACCTTGTGTCCATACATAGCTTAATTGACTTTCGTGGAATTCAGTGTGGACACGAGGGTCCATCCACACGGTCAGCTTATTGGAATGGGGTCTAATTTACAGCACAACTCAACCAAGAAGTTTAACAAATATTAAGGAGGAATAGGGAGCGGGAAGGGAGTAGCAATAATAGGAACACATGAATAAAAAACTAGCTATATTTTATGTGCATATGGTGGTTTGATGATGAAGCAGCTGCTTTGAAGTTAACATAATTCATGAAGTTAAGTGAGGGTGGTAATAGTGACTTGTCATGGAAAACCTGTTTGGATAATTTATGAGTCAATGCAAATTCTCTCCAAATCTGTGCAAATAAGTCTTTTTTGTAGTTTGATATCAAATAAGTTTTCATCAAAAGCACCAAAATGTCCCAAGAAGGGTTATGTATTTCTTACTACCACAAGACCCCATTAGTAGGTACTGGAAAATAAAAGAGGAGAAAGGAATAGAAGAGCAACAGCTCTGCCCGAGTGCTAGATTGGACGGTTCTGAGCATCTACCTCGCCGTGGCAGCCACCTCTCCCTGCCGCCAAAGTGCTTGTGTGATTCAGGAATAATATGAAATATATCACTGGAGCGAGTGAGAGAATATTGCACTGCTGCCAGTGATTGTGTCCAGGGACCGTGGCGAGGTGAGGCTGAGATGGCCTGTAGTTCCCGTGGATAGCTTCTCTTCTTCCCTCTTATAAAAGACGGCAGTAGTTGCCTTTTCCAATTGTCCGGGAGCCACGTCCCCCGAGTCGCGCACGAGTTGTCAGAAATAATGGTATGCTTCTGCAGAACCGAACATCACCATCCCTCAGCAACCCTAGTAGCATTGTCATCCGGGCCCGATTGACCGGTGTGCAGACCATCCAGCTTTTCTAAATTAGTCCATAAAACTGGTCTGTTCAGCACTGGAGGGATGCTCACCGGCGCTCTGACCACATCATCTATGCCTGCCCAGTGCAAGCAGCGGAGCGGTGACCTTGTCTGATAACCAAGGCAAAAATTCACTGAGGGTACTGCGTCAGCTTTTCCACATCCTGCTGTCACTAGGTTGCCGTCTCGCCATTCGATGAAGGGGACCAGCACTTTGCGCTGTTGACCTCCGTCTTGTGCAAGCGATACCTGTAGAATATCCTTCTGTTTAACCTTCCTGGCCACGAGTCCCTTGCGAGCTGCAACTGCCAAAGTGTGCTTGGGGGCGGCCTGTTTACGACCTCCTGTAGTTTGAGAGTGATATTTATGACCCTCCTATTAAGTCTGTCCAAATCCAAAACTGCGCTTGTTATAAACGCCTTGTTGTGTTAAGCCCACCGAAGATTTCCATGGATTAAAGACCACAGCGGTCCACATCTGCCCCATAATATGCTATTCTTATTCTGAACAGCGGGATGGTTGTCCTGGCACCCTCGAAAAGCGCTTCTTTAGAAAATTCAGCCTAGCTGGCTGATTGCCTTTTCCCTCCTCTACTCATTAGGCCTCCCGTGAGGGAGTTAAAGTCTGCCTTTCTGAAGTCCAGGTCTGTATCTGGTGCTCAGCTAGCATGGTCACTGGAGCAGTTGCTGGCCAGCCACGACACTGTAGCACAGGTGTTACCGGAACTGCCGAGGACGCATGGTTGTGTCTTACAGGCAGCCCGTCTGAATCCTGCACGATCCACAGCAATCACTGAGCTCCCCGACAGGGGACTAGAATGAAGGGGGAAAAGCAGCCCTACGCGCATTAGCTGAAGTCACAACCTCGTAGTGCAAGTTCAACATAGTCCTCAGGACACTAAAGCTGTCATGTGAGCAGACGTCAGGATGAGACCTAGGTGCCACCACTGGCCTCGGGACCCCTGCAAGACAGGGGATGATCAGTGAGACGATGCCCACATAAGGCCAACAGGTGACTAGTGGCACTGCGATGCTACCAAAGAGGGAAATGAACACCCCCCCAAGCCTGCCAGTGTCACCTGGTGGAAATTCTTCTGATCCTGAATGGTGATCAGCTGACCTGAAAGGGATCAAGATCACACTAGCCGCAAGCCAAAAATGGTTCTTAGAGCACCTGGTACCAAATTTCAGTCCGCATCTCCAGCTCTGCCAATCTTGAGGTTCAAAGGAAGGGGGAAAATGACATCTGGCCAAATTAGACATGGGGGGAAAAAAGGCCCTCCCCTGGGCCCGCACAGGTACTGGCCAAAGCGCAGAATCAGATAACAGTCTCTGTTACAAGAGCAGAGCTGTACGGTTGATTAGCTTGTGAGAGAGCAATGCAGCAATCCTCACAAAAGAGGGGGAGTCCTGTCACCTCCCCAAATAGCTGTCACAGTGTTTAATCAGGGCGGAAATAATACTTTTGAGACCACCAGGGCCAGGACCATGTTCACCCCACCCCCCCCGCACTCTGCCCCAACCCAGCCCAGTTGCACCCTGAACCTGCCACATGCGTGCGATGAGGAACGGAAAAGGCGGACAGAAAGGAAGTGGAGCAGCAGGTAGGGCTTGGGCAGAAGAGGTGGAGCAGTGGTAGGGAGCCGGGACAAAGGGCCAGAGTGGGATCTGTCAGTCGTGAGGCAGCAGTGCCAAGGGCCTAGTGGCGACACCCGATGCAAAAGCCAGGGTATTCGTGATGTTAAATCACCCTCATTGCTAGCAAAGGCTGCAAATTTATATATTATGTCTAAGCAACTTGAAAGTTGTCTAACTTCAACTTCCATCTGTTGTCGGGTTGTGCTGTGTCCAACAACTGGGAGAGTCCCGCAGGCCAGACCGCCCTGTTCCAGGGGTAAAGAGTCGAAGACAACAGCGACAAATCACCTCTCAACACTTCTCTGCATATAACTCGTGCGAGCTCACGATTGACGCCATTTGTCCCACTCTGGATATACATTTTGTTGGCCCTCGCACTTGAACTACTCACACCTCTTAGAAATCGCAATACACCCAGCCCTGGGCAACAGTATTCGTAGCAAGGTGGCCTTGGCCAATGCTGTGAGAGAGGGCAAGATCACCTACTTACTTCTACGACATTCCCCTTCTTCGCAACACTGGTTCACAGCGTCCCTTTGCTGCAATGAGAGCTCATGGTGAAGGAAATAATTATCGTAGGAATGACCTTCTCTAGGTCACTGGCTCAAGGCAGCTCACCGACCTGGAGGCATAGGCCTGTTTGTGTTCGCAGTGTATTACCATTCAATAGCCGGTATTGAAAATAGCATAATTATTGTTGCTTGTGACCATTTATACACCCAGTGGCAGGATCATTGTCACACGGATAACTGCTCGCTCACATTGACTATCCGCATCAATCTTCGTCAGTCATCTGCGCATTGGTCAGCGAAAACTCGTGTCTAGAACCTTAATTCACGGACATAGCACTGGACCAGAGAACCAGTTCCTGCAGAAGCCCTGCTGAACTAGCCCAACGTGGTTCATATCTGCCTCATTAGAAGCTACATACGAGATCAGTAAAATGCAGCCAAATGAATTGTGGCACCTTATAGACTAACCAGACGTGTGAGCAGTCGAGTTTCTGAGATGAATACCTCACTATGATCAGTATGACACCAGGAAGCTCAATGCTCCAAAACGTCACGTTAGCATAAGGTGCCACAGGACTCTATTTGCTGCTTTATGACAGATCCAGACTAACGGACGAGCACCCCTCTGACAGAGATCTGTCAGCACCATGTAGAGCGCCGAGAAACTCAGCCAGCAACAGCCGTCACGGGTTGTCGTTAGAAGTAGCTCTCGCAGAGCCTCCAGAAAGCGCCCCTCTTCAAGGGCAGTGTGTGCCTGCTGCTGACCTGTCCCTCTCGGCCTATCCCTTTACATCAGGGTACACCCCAGTGGCTGTACCAGGTGAAGGAACATGGGGGAGCAAATAAAAAAACAAAGGTGCCACCACACTGGACGGCGCTTTACATCCACCTGCTGGCATACTCAGTGGTCTGTAGGAGCCCCCATTCACGTCACTCTGGGGTGCTTCGAGTGCAGCGAAATAGGACCCACCGGCAATATGCCGTCTGGAGACCTGGAAGCATCGCCAAAGTGAATACAAGGCGATCCAGAAATGAAAGTCCACCTTGGGCCGGTGGGAAGAGGGTCCTCTGCCGTCCGCTCAGGCCACCACAGAGGATGCAGGGGCCTGTGGGAAAAGCAATTTCAGGCCTCTTCATAAAAAAAAGTTGCAATCTATACAATATATATTCTTGTGGGGCCCCGTGGGCCGAGGCAATAATTGCACCACTTCCCCCACCCCCGCCCCTGGCACCCTTGAAAAAACAAACATTTAAAAACCTTCGTGCATCTCAGCACAAACTCGCAGTTTTGAAGAACTCTTTCAGTCAACTTACAAGTATCACTGTTCTCAGAATCAAGCTAGATGCTAAAAGCTACAAAGTCATTAAAAGAGTGGAGCAAATAATTGTTCTGTCATAACATTTTTGATCACCAAAACTAGCAGTTTTAAAAAAGCAGGAAAAAAATCACGGACGTCGTCCTCTTTCTCTCAAAATTTTGTGTTTTTAGTATAAAAGCTAAAATTATCTGCCAAAACCGAACATGTTGGGGTTTCAGAAGGTTGGCCAAATATTTAGCTTGCTGTGTTTGACTTAAAGAAAACAATAAAAAATTACTAGCTAAAAGAAAAGCCCAAAACTTGAACCAGACACCTCAACAGTGTGAAAACCCTGACCTAATCCTCAGAGATTTTCCAGTGTCTGATACCTGCTGAGCTTCCTATGACTCACATGTTGCTCCATAGCTTTGAGGTTCATTATGTTAGAACAAGACAGTCCATATCTGGGTCAGACCAAAGGTCCATCCAGCAGACTCGTCCGTGCCCGACAATGGCCAATGTCCAAGTTGCTGCCAGAGGGAAGTGAACCTAACAGGTAAATATCACGGATCCTCCCTGCCTCCATCCATCTCATCCTCTTGACGAAAACACAGGCTAGGGACACACCATTTATATGCACCTGGCTTAACGGCCACTTAATGGACTGTAATCTTCAGGAATGTATCTGTCCTAGAGACTAGCCCCACGGGGCCTCACAAACTGGAGACGGTTTAACTGTGGTTGCTTAGTATAGCTTATGACAAGACCCATAGAACCTGAGCATTGAGCTTCTCCAGAATCGGATGACCTATGTTGTCGAAAAACTGAAATGCCAAAAATAGCACGTGCATTGAAGGACCAGGGGTGCTAAATAAATTAACACCAGGGTTCTCAAACTGGGGTTGGGACGCTCCTCACGAGTCCGAGGTTAATTACTGCGTGGTGTGCACACGTCAGCCTCGACGGCAGAACCCCGGCTTTGCCTCCAGCATTTAGAATAGTGTTAAATATATATTAAAAAAGTGTTTTTAATTTATGGGGGGGGGTCACACTCAGACGTTTGCTATGTGAAAAGGGCCACCAGTACAAAAGTTTGAGAATCACTGAATTAACCCCTCTGGAGCCTTGGGGAATGTGGGGAGAAGTCGGTCTCCCTTGGTAGGCATGGGAAGGAGGTAGGTGGTGTACGATATTGCTCTTCTCATGTGATCCCTCCCCCATGGAAAAGATAACAGCTTGGCTCTTTGTGTTAAATAGCTGTCTGCAAGCCTCACACTGATGAATGAGCTTTAGGGCAGGGAAGGCTGTGCCTCCCCAAACAACCTGGCCCTGCCCCCTATCCAGCCCCCACCCACTTCCTGCCCACCGACTGCTCCCCTCAGAATCCCCAACCCATCCTGCTCCTCATCCCCTCACTGCCCCCCCAACCACCTCCCCAACCACCACCCCAGGACCCAACCCCCCCATTCCCTGCCCCCTGAGTGCCTTGACCCCTATTCACCCCATCCCCCTGCCGAGTCCTGACACACCCCTGGAACACCCACAACCCAACTCCCCATTCCCTGACCAGCACCCCCAGAACCTCTGCACCCTCCCTGTCCCCAGGACTCCCTTCCCTTATCCAACCTCCCCCAGCCCTGGCTCCCTGCCATGCTGCTTACCCCCACCTCCCCGCTCTCCTGGAGCCTCAGCACGCTGCGTCCAGGAGGTCCTGGACAGTGCTGCAGCAACCTGGCTCCAGCGGGGCCTGAGTTCCCGTCGGTTGGCCCAGAGCCCTGCCCCCTTACCACATGGCTCCGAGCAGGGAGGCGCTCAGGCCCCACCCATGAGCCACGGCGCTTTAGCTCTGCCCAGGGCCACTCCTGGGTTACCCCCACCTCTCCCCTCTCTCGGAGCCTCAGCGCGCCGCATCCCGGAGCTTCCCTGGCCCCTGGACAGAGCTGTTGCAGCAGCCTGGCTCTGATGGGACTGGAGCTCACATCCCCACCCCCTTACCATGCAGCTCTGAGCGGGAAGGAGCTCAGGCCCCGCCCGAGCCATGCTGCTTTAGCTCTATCCAGGGCTGCTGGATGCGGCGCACTGAGGTGCTGGGGGAAGGCACAGGTGGGGCCAGGGCCGGAGAATTCTCATGGGGGCCCCTGCCAGGCCCAGGCCAAATTGCCCCACTTGCCCCCCCTCTGAGCAGCCCTGGCCCTGCTCCCCCCAGCTATGCTACTGGTTCTGGCCCCCACACATCAACCCCCAATCCGGGTCTCCTCACCCAGGGAAACCCCCAACCTCCTATCCCCACCTTGCCTCAGTGGCTACTGCCAGTCACCATCTAGCCCCCATTCACTGGGGCAGAGTGCAGTCTATAAAACACTCATCATTGGCAGGGGGTTGGACCCACTGCCTTTTCCTATCTCTGGGCTGACTCTCTGCAGCCCCAGTACCCTTTCATAGGCCCTTTCCAAGGCCTGCAGCCTGGGGTTTTCTAGGCTGGAGCTCCCCAGCACTGCTCCACCTCCGGTACCTTCTCAGCTCCCAGGGAGCCAGGTCCTTCTCTCTCAAGAAGCTAGAGAGTATCTTAGCTTCTGGCTCACGGCCCTCTTATAAGGACCAACTGGGCCCTGGTTAAGCTGGCCACAGCTGTGGCTGCTTTCCCCATTAGCTTATCTTTCCCCAGCTGTAGCCCTCCCGTGGGCTGCTTTAACCCCCTCAGGGCCATCCCGCTACAGAGCCAGTTTTTAATCCTTCTGATATGTGTCTTGTTAATTGTATATAATGTGAGTTTTCAAATCAAAATGTCATGTGGTAATAAATCAATTGCCTTAAAAATCCAGGTATATATCAACATGGTTGTTATCAAGCAGCCCTGTAATCTTATAAAAATGGATAACCATTTCTTTTGACAAGACCGACCTTCCATGAAAGCATGCTGACTGGCAGAAATGATTGTTTTAGGCTCTACCTCTTTGTTGATAGAGTGCCAAATTAGCTAATCCATTACTTTGCCTGGCATCAACATCAGGCTAATCAGTCTATAGTGCATTTTACCCTTTTTAAATATTGGAACTATGGTGGAAGTCCTCCCATACTTTTGCATTTCCCCAGTTTCCCCAAAATAGCAAAAAATTTCTATTAGTGGTTCAGAGAGCTGCTCAGTTTGTTCCTTTAAGATTCTTGGGTGTCTTCTGGGCCTGTTGATTTGAAAGGGTTTCATTTAAGCAGATTCTGCCTTTTTTTTTTTTTACAGATGGTAAACTTTCTGTTCCATCCACAGCATCATATGGGATGGATACATCCTTCTACTTCATTCCAAATATAGAACAGAAATATCTATCGAACATTTCTGCCTTTTCTGCATCACTCTTTACAGTTTTACCACCTGCATCTACTAATGGAATTATATATCTGACCTTGGGGTTTTTTGTGTTCCTAATGTGTTTAAGAAATGCCTTCTTATTGTCTTCAACACTATTGACCATTGACATGTCATTGTTTCTTTTGGCTTCCCTTATCAGATGCATACATTTTTTAACTTGTAACTTATATTCAGTAACATTTACTTCCTCTTTTTCTATCCTTTATGTTTTTTTTATGTTTTATTGACACTTCTACATCTCTTTTTAACTAGGATGGTTCTTGCCCAGTGTAACTTTTTTCATGTCTGTGGAATTGTGGATTTTAGGGCACCCAGTAGGATGCCCTTGAACAATATCTATAAGGCTCATGACTGGTAATCGCCATCTAACTGTACTAGAAGCCTGGTTTCTTTTCAGCTTCTCCCTCACTTCATTCTGGAAAAACCTATCTTGAGTACTAAGAGGAAAAGACTGACACCCTTCCCCCCCATTAATGTCAACAGAGCTAGGATTTAACCTTAAATATTTTATTTTGATCCTTGCACTGTAGGTGGAGCTGGCAGCGCGACATACAGCTGAAGTTGCCCGACATGTTCTTGATAAGATCCGGTTTTCAGTTGCATATAACTTTGCCAAACTTTAACTGCTTGGTTTTAAATTTCTATGGGGTGTCTGCCTAATGCTGATTTTTTTGGAAAAATCTCAGATCAAACAGGTCAGCCATTTCTGAGAAGGAGATTAGAGAAAATACGTTGTTTTGTCCATGTTTTAAAAAAAAATCTTACAGCAATTTTGTTGAGCAGAGAAACCTCAGTTTGCACAAAGTCAGTAGAGGCTTGTGAGAGTTTGTCATCTAAATTCTCTGAAGATTCTGCATACACTGAGCATGCTGTGGCTTCTCACAGCTAGAGTTACCAACCCTCCTGGTTTCGCCAGGGGTCTCCTGGAATCAGGCCCTATCTCCTGGAGGCTACTGAAGCCAATCCGGGAGATTTTAGGGCACTAAAAGTCTGGTGGCGCAGCAGAGGTAAGGCAGGCTCCCTGCCTGCCCTGACAAAATGTTTTTTAAGTACATCAGAAGCAGGAAGCCTGCTAAACAACCAGTGGGGCTCCTTGATGATCGAAATACAAAAGGAGCGCTTAAAGATGATAAAGTCATTGCGGAGAAACTAAATGGATTCTTTGCTTCAGTCTTCATGGCTGAGGATGTTAGGGAGATTCCCAAACCTGAGCTGGCTTTTGTAGGTGACAAATCTGAGGAA
>NC_133778.1:6249439-6300690 GCF_003597395.2 Chelonoidis abingdonii
AGAGAACTGGATAAATTCATGGTGGCTAAGTCCATAAATGGCTATTAGCCAGGATGGGTAAGGAATGGTGTCCCTAGCCTGTGTTTGTCAGAGGATGGAGATGGATGACAGGAAAGAGATCACTTGATCATTGCCTGTTAGGTTCACTCCCTGTGGGGCACCTGGCATTGGCCACTGTCGGTAGACAGATACTGGGCTAGATGGACCTTTGGTCTGACCCGGTACAGCCGTTCTTATGTTCTTATGACTCCTCTGTGCAGCTCCTGAAAGTGGCTGGCCTGTTCCTGTGGTTCCGGGGAGAGGCGGGGAGAAGGGAGTCTCCACGCACTGCCCCGAACACCGACTCCGCAGCTCCCGTTGGCTGGGAACTGTGGCAAATGGCAGTTGTGGGGACGGCGTCTGCAGGCAGGGGCAGCGTGTGGTGCCTCCTGTCCCCCTCACCCTCCAGGAGCTGCAGGAATGTGCCACCTGCCTCTGGGAGCAGCGCGTGGTCAGGGCAGGCAGGGAGCCTGCCTTAGTTCTGCTGCACCATTGACCGGGAACCGCCTGAGGTAAGTGCCGCCCAGCTGGAGCCTGCACCATGCATCCTAACCCCCTGCCCCAGACCAGAGTCTCCTCCTGCATCCAAACTACATCCCAGAGCTCACACCACACACACCCCTTCTGCATCCCAACCCCCTACTCCTGGCTGGAGCCCCCTTCTGCACCCAAACTCCCTCCCAGAGCTTGCACCCAGCACCCCCTTCTGCTACCCAGCCTGGTGAAAGTGAATGAGGGTCGGGAGAGCGAGTGATGGAGGGAGAGGGGATGGAGGGAGAGGGGTGGGGCCTCGAGGAAGGGGTGGGAGGCGGGGCAAGGGTGTTTGGGTTTGTGTGATTAACCCTATTCACAGCTCCTACATGCCACCTGGACTGGACGTGTGTCACCTCCACCAAGTGAGTGCCCATGTTCCATCCTGGGATTGTAGGGGCTGAGCACCACTTTCATTGCAATTGCTTCTCCTGGATGTTGCAGGAGAGTGATAGCACAGGGGAGACAAAGAACCCCCTGCTGAGCAAGCAGCACTGTGGAGAAAGCCACTTGACTGGAATAAAGAGGGGACAAGAACCAGTCCTGTTGGGGATGGGAGGGGGAATAACCTCTCTTCTGCTGCCAGCAAATATCCATGAACCCACTGCTAAAGCGTGTCTCATCCTCTCTGCAGTGGATCCACACAGAGGATGACAACCTACTACTGCTATCAGTTACTCCATTAGTTCAAGTGGCAGAGGACTGAGTTGTGTATGTCAAGGTTCCAAGCCTGCTGATGACCCACGGGGGTGTCTGTATGTTGCCATAGGATAGATTTTGTTTTTTCAGTTTGCTTTTTTTAAGAACCTAAGAAATTACACACAAAAAGGTATCTTAAAAGAACATTATTAAGGTTGCGAAGTCAAGCACTCAGAAGACAGGAAATGCCACAATTAAGATCGCTTGTGTGACTTTAATTTGCCTTCCCTCTCCCTTGTGCCTATGATTATAAGACAGCCTTTAATTACATGATCACATACTATTTTCCCCCCAGATGCTCCTGCTTCATTGAGTGCACTGGCTGGCCCAGCTCTGGGCACTAATCAGCGTTGTGTAGTGAAGGAGGCTGTTATCTGTAGGATCCCTGCTTCGTTTGTCACAGAGGTTGGGAGGTGCACAGTGAATGGGGCAAGGGTAGGAAGAGAAAGGGTGGGCTCACAGTTCAGGCAGCTGGATGCTGCCCTGCTGTATCAGATTCTACCCTGCCTCTTCCATACTGAAGTCATTGGGGAAAATAACACTGGTCCACTGGAGTCAATGGGCCAGATCCCCAGCTGGCGTACAGCAGCGTTGCTGTCTTGAAGCCAGGGGGCTGAATTCTGATGAAGTATAAATTGGCATCGCTCCACTGAGGAGCTGGCCCTATGTGTTTGCAATTATAACTGGAGACGGAATGCATCGGTTACCGTATTATAGGCTTAATGAACAAGAATAAATGCCCTCAGGAATCGGATTCTCCCTCTGCCTCTGCCACAGAGTTCCTATGTGATTCTGGGCGAGTCACTTAAAATCAGACTTTTCACAGGTGGTCACTACTTTTGTGTTCCTCATTTTTGGCCCCAGTTTGAGAGGCTGGGGTGGATTTACAGAAGTGCTGTATGCTCACAGCTGCAGCTGTCGGCAACGGGCGCCCCACTATGAACCCAACGCACTCTAGAATGCTATGTACTTTGCAAAAATCAAACTCAGATTGGGCACCTGAAATGAGTGGACACTTTTCTCTCTGTGCCTCAGGGTCCCATCTCTAACCTGGAGATACTCCCCACTTATCCCACAGAGAAGCTGTTGTGAAGATAAAGTCATTCATTTGGTGAAACACTCAGATGCTGTAACTGAGGAGCACTGCAGAAGAGCTGAGGAGGAAATTTGTAATTCTGCTTCCACAGCAGGGTTTGAACAGTGAGCAGTAAATCCGGTCTTAGGCCACACACTGAACAATGCAGAGAAAACAAAATATTGAACAGCTGCTCATTCAGTCCACCCCGTGCACTGAAAGAGGCAAGGGTCCTGTGGAAAAATAGGATGTGATCATGTCATTGAAGACTGTATTATAATGAATACACACAAGGGGGCTGCATTAAGGAGGACCTTAATTCTGGCACTTTCTAACTTTTGGGAGTTTAACTTTTGACCTTCACATTGCTTTGAGGTAGTATTTTGTGTGTAACTCAAAAAGGACAGGGTACCCCGAGGGTACATCTACACTGCAATTAGACACCCATGGCTGGCCAGTGACAGCTGACTCGGGCTCCTGGGATTCGGGCTAGGGGGCTGTTTAATTGTGGTGTAGACATTCAGACTCAGGCTGGAGCCCAGGGTCTAGGACCCTGCGAGAGGGAGGGCAAGTCTCAGAGCTTGTGAGCCTGAATGTCGACATGGCAATTAAATAGCTCCTGAGTCCGAGCCCTTTGAGTCTGAATCAGCTGGCACAGGTGTCTAACTGCAGTGTAGACATACTCTAAGATGGTTTTATTTGTTAGCTTCAGGTTTGTCTATGATAACTCTCCTGTCATCTCTGCACTGGATATGACTGCAGCTGTTGGTATCCTCTCAGGGTTGATATTGGTCTAGCCCACTGTGTTGCAACTTGGGGATGATATTTTCAGGACACGCACAAAGATCCAGGACTGTCAAGGGTGGTCATGTGGGCATAGCTGCAATTTCTTTGTTAAATTGCTGAGGCAGCCAGCATACCCCCCCATATATGTTAATGTTTGTTATTTACTCTGTCAAGGAAAGCTGCTCTGAGCCCCCCCTTTCTAGTGAGGGGCTCTTCTGCATCTTGAGAGGGGAGCACCATCTCACTACAGTCAGGGAGGTTCCAGACGGGTGTTACAGGTGCACACAGGAAACATGTCTTGCCACAGGACTCAGACAAATTAGAAATGGTCGCACTTCTGGAAAGTTCTGTGCCACTGAAAGTGGCTGGTTAATTTAAGAGTAGCATAAATATGGTGAAAAGGACTGAATTACAAAACAACAGAAATCACTCTACACTTTGTAAACATCATTTAAACCAAGGCAACACCCATTACACAAACATTCCCACAGTGAGCCGCCTTTCCCCTGGCTCAGTCAAATTCCTGTCCGGAGGTGCAATACATGGAAGCATCAGCAAATGTGTCAGCTCTCACAGAGCCATTCCCCAATGCCATTCACCGAGTCACAGAGGAAGAAGGAAGGCGGAGCTCAGCTCACCCCACAAACACCACTGCACTTTCTTAACAACCAATTCTAGATTTATTGAAAATACCAAATGTTACAAAGTCTGCAGAAAAACAGTCAAGGGCCCTGCCAGCTCCTGTGTAGTCCTTCATCAACCACCCTCCCACCTTACACTGCCTAGATGCAGAAGGACAATGTCAGAGCCTGGCCATGGGGAAAGCAGGCAGTGGAAACACCACACCCACAGCAGCCTTGCTAAATGCCTTTGAAGTGAACGAAAGAGCCAGAACTGGCTCCTGACATGTGACTGTTGTGGATTCTCTTGCGGGAATGTTCAGGGTCAAGGCCGTAGCAGCTACTGTGGATCCCAGAAAATCCCAAAAGGATTTTTGTATCTCCTATACATCCGGAGGCACTAAGAGGTGCATTCTAGACAAGCTGTAAGGGCTGGTGGGCTAGGATAGCACCTGTAAGCTGACTTGTGATTGTGCTCTAGAATTTAGATCTATTGGGGCAATATGTGGCGCTCAATGAGTGTGATTGGCTTGTACATTGAGCAGGCTCTGTTAACACTGACATGAGCTGGACTACCTGCTTGGAAGTAGCATTAAAATGGCAGTGCTCACTCAGAGCTAGCCACCGTTGCACACTAGCCAGTGAAGAATCAGTCACACTTCCTGAAATGTAATTGAAAATTATTTTGTCCTGTTTACATTAGCACTTAAGTACTGGTCCATGTGGATCCATTGTTGAAAACTATTTTCAGCAAGGTTTCATTTTCCTAGTGCAGGCAGGTTGTTTATATGCAAGCCACATGGAGCTTCTCTACCTCAATTTCCACATGTAGAAAATGCATCTGATAATGCCATATACCTAACATGGGTGATGTGAATGTTAGCTGAAGTTTGTGAAGTCCTGTGAGATCTTCAGAAGAAAGGTCCTCTGTCTGTGAACTAGAGAATAGTTAACCAGATTATATATTCTCTTCTAATAAATTCACACATCTAAGGCCTTCAGCTAATCATAGCATAATTCGTTTAAAAGAAAATTGCTTGCATTGTTTGTATAAGAATCTCCTTGGAAGGTAGAAACTGAAATCTGTTCCTTTGCTGACTTCCCTTGTTTTCTTTCCTCTTGTGCATGTGCATGCTATTCCGTGGGCTATAAATGCTAGGACGGCGACATCTCTTCTGCAGAAAAGGGCACTGAAGAGTTTGTTTCAGAAAGAAAACCCACATGTGGAATAATTAAACTGAGTTTGCATGCAGATTTTTCTAGCTGTAAAAAGAAGCTTTGGAGCCTGCTAGTCCAAGTGTCCCTTTGAACTGTGAGAAACCAGCACAATGTTTTACCTGAAAGCACTGGCTGCGACAAATTTGCACTCAATTCACAGCCCCACAGGTGTGAGTTGGGGTTCGATCCTTATGCAAGGGCAATGCACTTCCCTTCAGAACACAAGTCTGTACAATGGGGCCCAGGAATGACATTTCAATCTTCTCCTTGGATTTCTCTCCCTCACAGTCTTGGAGAGGCTGGTCCTGGCTGTCCTGGGGGGAACCTTGTTTACATGACCGTGAGGATTGCAGCCTGTGACCCTGAGCTGATCTCAGAATGCCAGCTTAGAGCAAAGGAACTCCAAGCTTGGCTAAACTAATATGAAATCCTCCTCCTGCCTGCCCCTACTGCCTAATCTCCCTCACTTTTCTGGCATTAGCAAACGTTAAGACTCCTACACAGCATGGAAGTTGGAAGGTCAAAGCCTGGAGCTCTCTTTATTAAGCTGAGTCACTCAGATAACAATGATAATTGCCTAATAAATGGGAAATGCTGAACTCTTTAGGCCATGAATTGATTGTGTGTGTGTGTGTGTGTGTGTGTTTCAGCTTCCCTCCTGCATGGCTTAACACAGACATCCAAACGTTTAAAGACCAGGCCCAGCTCACCTGTGTAATGACCTGGCCAGCAGAGGATGGCCAGCAGATTGTGAAGCCGTTTGTTCGGAGCAGCAGCACAGTAGGTGTACGGAAGCCTGGTTTGCCTGTAGTGAAATATACATAGGGGGACGTAGAATGTTCCATACTTTAAAATACACTCAGATGTCTAATGGGTAGGGTAGCTAAAACCCAGCAGGAGGCCTTCATTTGCAAGCGTGAGGAACTAGTAGCTAGAGTTTTGCTTCCTGACGTGGTTGATGTGACAGGGCGCAGATGTGTTACAAAGAGATGACTCTGATGAAGAGCAAAGAAAAGGGTTAAAAACAGTTTAGACATTCCGAAACCCATGTGGAAAAAACCTCTGCTGCCCTTTGCTCTGCCTCTCGGCCCAGTTCTGTGTGTCTGGGTTTTAACTTTCCATTGCTGTGTGGGACCGGATAGAGTTTCCAGTTACGGATTAGACCATTTTGCTGTGTAGGAAGGATAATGCCGCCAATGAAAAGCTTCTCACAGGAAATCGTCAGTTTGTGCTAACACCATCAATATGTTTTGCAGATTTCCTTTCCGCAGCTGCCATGATCTGAGAACGTAGGTGTCTCCATCCCAACAAAGGAACAGAAGGGAAGGAAGGTTCTGACTGTATTATTTAACAGTTCACTTACCCTGATGAGCTACCTGTTGGTTTCTCTCTCCTGAATTTCTGTATGGCAGGAGAAAGAACTGCCACTCTGAGTGTGTGTGAGAGAGAGAGAGAGAAACAAGTGTGTGGGTCCTCCTACTTACTTTTTGTTGACAGACTGGAAAATGAGAAGTACTGCCCCATTCCCCCCTCCTCCTCCCTGGACTGGCATGGCATGACACAACAGTTTAGGTGTCATGGGCTCTTGCAGTAGGAATCACTATGGTCTCTCTTTTGAGATTAAAAACTAACTAGCAATGGAGTTGTGGGGGCTCCTGTCACCTTCCCACCGCAGATCATTGCTGTTTGGGGTTTGCCTAGGTACTGGGCACTATACAGGGACTGATACAGATGCTGGTACTGCCTCTCATTGTCTGGAGTGTTCTTATGGGACCATCACATCTGCCTCAGTTTTATCCTGTGCTATTTAGCACACCTATTCCTGTGTATTACAGGTGGGAATGGTTACGGCTGCAGTACTGCTACCATCAAGAGAGCAAAACACACGAAACAGACCACCCAAAATTACAAGAATGGCCCCCCCAAATTATGAGATCTTTAAAAAAAGACACTTTTGTGTTTTTTGTTCTGTTTGTTTGTTGAGCTCCCCCAGCCCACCCCCTATGTGTGGGTGAGAGCTAGTGCTGCCCATGCTTCTAGACTTTCTGGGTAAAGGGATTCTGGCTCCCGCTGCCAGATCTCTCAGCTCACATTGGCCCATCCTGTCCAGCAATTAATTCTGCTCCCCATCTCCACATCAATCCTGTTCCCCAGTGCCTCCCACAGTTCAGCCCCCCAAGCTCCCGCTGCTCCTTCAAGGGCTTTTCCTTCCCCCACTGCTCTGGTGGCCCCTATTGCTCACAGAAGGAGCTGAGGAGGTGACCTCCCTGAGCAGCTGTGCTCTATGCTCCCTCCTCCACCCCCTTCTGTGAGAATGGCTTCTGGTTCCTTAGGGTGGGGAAGTGGAAAAGAAAGAGAGATCCCACTTCCTGCAACAGCTCTTGATTGGTTACTCTGACCCAGGAGATGGGGCATTGGGAAGGCATCCAATCAGATGATTCCTTTCCCCAGTCAGGGATGATATTCTCTAGAGGGTAGAATTTCTTCCATCATTGCCAGTTGGCTCCAGCCTGGCCAATCCTATCACTGCAAAAACACTGTGAGAGTTGCTAGTTTTTAAACACAAGGCTCAGAAGTGATCCCAGCAATTACAGGCCAGTCAGCCTAACTTCAGTATCAGGCAAACTGTTCAAACTCTCGTAAAGTTAGCAGACACACAGATGAACATGATTTATTCGGTAAGAGCCAACACAGCTTTTGTCAAGGGAAATCATACCTCACTAATCTATTAGAATTCTCAGAGGGGGTCAACAAGCATATGGACAAGGGTGAGCTAGTGGATACTGTGTACTTGGCCTTTCAGAAAGCCTTTGACAAGTACCCTCACCAAAGGCTCTTAAGCAAAGTAAGCAGTCCTTGGATAAGAGGGAAGGTCCTCTCATGGATCCGAAACTGTTAAAAGACAGGAAATAAAGGGTAGGAATAATGGTCAGTTTTCACAATGGAGAGAGGTAAATAGTGGTGTCTCCCAGGGGTCTGTACTGGGACCAAAGCTGTTCAACATATTTCTAAATGATCTGGAAAAAGGAGTAAACAGTGAGGTGGCAAAATTTGCAGATGATACAAAATTACTCAAGATAGTTAAGTACCAGGCAGACTGCGAAGAGCTACCAAGTTATCTCACAATACTGGGTAATTGTGCAACAAACTGGCAGGTAAAAATTCAATGTTGATAAATGCAAAGTAATGCACACTGGAAAACATAATCCCAACTATATATATAAAATGATGGGGTCTAAATTAGCTGTTACCACTCCAGAACAAGATTTGGGCATCATTGTGGATAGTTCTCTGAAAACATCCACTCAACGTGCAGCAGCAGTGAAAAAAACTAACAATGTTAGGAACTATGGCTGTCAATTAATTGCAGTTAACTCATGCAATTAACTCAAAAAAATGAATAGTGATAAAAAAATTAATCACAATTAATCGCACTGTTAAACAATAGAATACAAGTTGAAATGTATTATATATATTTGGATTTTTTTCTACATTTTCAAAAATATAGATTTCTATTACAGCACAGAATGCAAAGTGTACAGTGCTCACTTTATATTTTTATATTTTATTACAAATATTTGTACTGTAAAAATGATAAACAAAAGAAATAGTATTTTTCATCACCTCATACAAGTACTGTAGTGCAATCTCTTTGTCGTGAAACTGTAACTTACAAATATAGAATTTTTTGTTATGTATCTTCACTCAAAAAAAATGTAAAACTTTAGAGCCTACAAGTCCACTCAGTCCTACTTCTTGTTCAGCCAATCGCTAAGACAAATTTGTTTACATTTACGGGAGATACTGCTGCCTGCTTTTGTTTTTTACAGTGCAAATATTTGTAATGAAAAATAAATATACAGTGAGCACTGTACATTTTGTATTCTGTGTTGTAACTGAAATCACAATATTAAAAAATGTGGAAAACATCCAAAAATATTAAAAAAATTATTTTCTATTATTGTTTAACAGTGCAATTAATCATATGATTAATCGTGATTAATTTTTTTAATCTCTTGACAGCCCTATTAGGAACCATAGGAAGAGGACAGTAATATAATGCTGCTATATAAATATATGGTACGTCTACACCTTGAATACTGTGTACAGCTCTGGTGGCTCCATCTAAAAAAATTAGATAATAGAATTGGAAAAAGGGCAGAGAAGGGCAACAAAAATTATTATGATTATGGAACAGCTTCCATATGAGGAGAGATTAAACAGACTGGGACTGTTCATCTTAGAAAAAAGCAATGATTAAGGGAGGATATGACAGAGGTCTATAAAATCATGGCTGGAGGGGAAAGAGTCAGTAAGGAAGTGTAATTTACTCCTTCACATAACACAAGAGCCAAGGGTCACCCAATGAAGTTAATAGGCAGCTGGTTTAAAACAAAAGGCAGCACTTCACACAATGCACAGTCAACCTGGGGAAGTCATTGCCAGTGGATGTTATGAAGGTCAAAACTATACTGGGTTTAAAAAAAGAATAAGATAAGTTGATAGAGGAAGGGTCCATCAATGGCTATTAGCCAAGATGGTCAGGGACACAACCCCATGCTCTGAGTGTCCCTAAACTTCTGAATGCCAGAAGCTGGGACTGGCTGATGGGATGGATCACTGGCTAATGACCCTGTTCTGCTCATTCCTTCTGAAGCATCTGGCATTGGCTACTGCAGCAGACGGACACTGGACTGCTTAGGTCATTGGTCTGACTCAGTGTGGCTGTTCTTATGTTCTGTATCAGTGACTTGTTCTGATTTTTTGCACCAGTTTAAGGAAAGGTGTCTTTTTAAATGGATGTCGGTAAAGCCGTGCCAATCTGTGTGGAAACATGCTTCTTTTGGTTTAGTAGCTTAATCAGGTACAATCTGCCTTAGGGCTGGGCCTGGACACAGGGATTGATAAACGAGCTGAAAATCAGCAAGAAAGGGTAGTGGCCAGTGGCATGTAGCCAGCTGAGAGGAAGGGTTCAGTGTGGGTTGGAACTATGTCCTTTGTTAATTAATGCCTTCATTAACAATCCAGGAGAAGGATAAACAACATCTCAATTCAGTTTTCAAACTGTGTATATTGAGAGGTTTTGCAAACACGGTAGGGGACAGAGACAACATGCCTGGAACTGGAGAGGGTAGGAACACAGATAGAAAACAACAAAACGCACTTCAGCCTGGAAAAGTGCAAGTCATCAAGAATGTGGAAATAATCTGAACTCCAGATATCAAGAACGTGGAAATAACTTGAACCCCAGACATCGACAGGAATGGAAAGATCTGGACAGCAGCAATGCCGGAAAGACTGTGCAGCATATTATAGATACATTGGCAATATGACAAGTCACCAAAATTGCTAACCCAGTTCTGGGCTTCACATGCAGAAGTGTGACACCGTGGCTGTGTGACCATGGCAAGGCAGCACCTGGCTATAGCATGCTGTCCTGGGCTGTGCATGGGGAGGCACCTGGGTACTGCACAACACAATGTGTTATGAGCAGGATAGAGACAGGCCAGGAGGGAATTTGGAGGAGAACAAGTCAGTGGATTATGGGGAAGGACAAATCACTGAAGGAGGAAATACTTTAAGATCTAAAGCCCCCAAGTTTCCCTCCAGCACAAATGCATGTGGTGGGGAAGAATGTACCACACATTTGCAGGCTCCTCCAGAGCTGTGGAATTGCAGACATGGCCAGTAAAAGTGCTGGCGGCCTAAGAACGGAGGACACACTGGACTCAACCCCTTCCAGGGATAGTCGCCCTGTAGCTCCCACACCGGCCAACAAGGAAGCCAGGAGAGCAGTTAGGCTGCTAGCGCCTGAGGGCCCCGGGTCTGGTCTATGGCTCTTCTGAGGGGGACCTGCAGGTCAGTCAGGGCAGTTAGTCGTGATCTGCAACTGGTCCTGACGTTCTTCCATTGTGCTGATGGCAGAGGGAGTGTGCTGCTCACTGCAGCTGCTCTCTGGCCCCGGCTCCTTTTCCCCACCCCACATGCCCCCTTTTCTGGGTGGTTGGTGGGCAGGGGAGATGTTTGGGGAGGGGAGAAAGGGGGTTTCCTGGAGCAGGGAGTGTCCCTTTCAGTGCAAGGAGCTGCAAGTTTGCCCCTGGCCTCGTGGTGACAAAGGGGGAGTGGAGAAACGAGCCAGGAGGGGATGAGTAGTTTAGCAGGGACGAAAGGCTGTAACTACAGGTTTCCGGTACAAGTGAGAAAACAGCTGTCTGGCACTGTCAGGAGAAACCTTCTGCATGGGGTGAGTTAAGGCTGAGGGATGTTCTGCCAGGGGACAAGCAGTAGAGAACACACGGGTGGAACAAGCTTCTGGTCAGAGAGCACTCTCTGCCTAGAGCATGTTATGGGTCTGTTCTAGGGTTGCCAGGCACCTGGTTTTTGATTGGAACCACCTGGTCGAAAAGGGAACCTGGCAGCTCCTGTAGGCACTGCTGATCCGGCTGTTAAAAATCTGGTTGGCTGCACATTGGGGACCTGGGGCTAAGGTAGGCTCCCTACCTGCCCTGGCTCCGCATGCCTCCTGGAAGCAGGCGCAAGGTCCCTGCAGCCCCTAGGCGCTGGGGTGGTTAGGGACTAGGAGGCTCTGCACGCTGCCCCTGCCCCGAGAGCCAGCTCTGCAGCTCCCATTGGCTGGGAACCGCAACCAATGGGAACTGTGCACATCGCACAGAGTTGCATGGCTGCCCATGTGCCTAGAAGCAGCAGGGACCTGGTGGCCACTTTCTTGGAGCCATGGTAAGTGCCACTGGGACCCAGTATCCTCTCCCACACCCCACCTGCTGCCCCAGCCCAGAGTCCTGTCCCACACCCCAAACCCCTCATCTTCAGCCCCAACCAGAGCCCACAACTCCAGCCAGAGCCCTCACCCCGCACACACCCCAACCCCCTGCCCCAGCCCAGAGTTCCCTCTCACACCCCAAACCCCTATCCCTGGCCCCACCCCAGAACCCACACCCTGAGCTGGAGTCCTCACCCCCCGATCCCAACCCCCTGCTCCAGCCTAGAGCCCTCTCCTGCAAGGGAGATTTAAGTTGGACAGTTCCTAACTGTCAGGGTAGTTAAACACTGGAATAAATTGCCTAGGGAGGTTGTGGAATCTCCATCTCTGGAGATATTTAAGAGTAAGTTAGATAAATGTCTATCAGGGCTGGTCTAGACAGTATTTGGTCCTGCCATGAGGGCAGGGGACTGGACTTGATGATCTCTCGAGGTCCCTTCCAGTCCTAGAGTCTATGAATCTATGAACCCAAACCCCTATCCCCAGCCCCACCCCAGAGCTCACATCCCCAGCTGGAGCCCACACACCCTCTGGCACTCTGAACCCCTTGCCCCCAGCCCAGAGCCCCCTCCTTCACCCCAAACTCCTCATCCCCAGTCCCACCCCAGAGCCTGCATCCTCAGCCCAGAGCCCATACCTGCTCCTGCACTTCAATCCCCTGATGAAAGTGGGTGAGTATGGGGAAGAGTGAGCGATGGAGGGAAGCAAGGATGGAGCCAGTGGGGGGGGTGGGGCCTTGGAGAAGGGGTAGGGCATGAGCAGGACCTTGGAGAAGGGGTGGGGCGTGGGGCAGGGGTGGTTGGTTTTGTGTTAGTAGAAAGTTGGCAACCCTCATCTCTTTAATATCTAGGGTTCCTCTCTCAGCCTCCACAAAGATGAGTTACCGAAGAACAAGCTGATTTGTTACAGCTGGAACTTTTCTGACCCCATTAGATGGGTAGGCAGGAAAACCTTTGATCTTCATTTGGCTGGAGTAAGTGAAACTCTGGTTTTGTTCTAAGGCAAACCAGGAAGACTCAAGAGGACCTGTGCCCTGGGGAGGGCAAATGCAGGACTTGGTCCATAGAGCAGAGCACAAGCTGTTGGGTCATCCCTTTAAAGCTGACATTTTCCATTCTGCCAGTGAAGAAACATTTTTACACCGGGAGAAATTTAGAACTTCAGTCATTCAGCTTCCAGTCATTTTTTACTGCCATATTTGTCAAGAGCTGGTCCAAAAACCAGACACACAGTTTTACGAATAAATGTGAAATGTGAAGTTGATTTTGCATAAGCAACGTTAATTCTGGCACTTCCTAACTAAGCACTTTTGGGGAGCAGGGGGGGAAGGGGTGTTCCAAAGGGGCTGGAGCTTGGCTGTTCTCAGGGGTGGCAGATGACAGAACAAGGAGCAATGGTCTCAAGTTGCACTGGGGGAGGTCTAGGTTGGATATTAGGAAACACTATTTCACTAGGAGGGTGGTGAAGCACTGGAATGGGTTACCTAGGAAGGTGGTGGAATCTCCTTCCTTAGAGGTTTTTAAGGCCCGGCTTTACAAGGCCCTGGCTGGGATGATTTAGTTGGTGTTGGTCCTGCTTTGAGCAGAGGGTTGGACTAGATGACCTCCTGAGGTCCCTTCCAACCCTGATATTCTATGATACATACACACACCCGCATTGCACACACACCTCACTGGTACATACTCAACTGCTATTTTGCACTAGCTGTTGGACACAAAGGGTATTTCCTCTCTCTCCTCCCCTGTGACTCATTCCACACTTTGGAAAATCACTGCTTTTGCAAGCATAAAAAGAACAGCTACAAAAATAGTTCCATGGGAAAGTGAAGAGGGCAAATGCTTCCTTTGTGCATCATCAAATAGAGTTACAGGCTGCTGGCATCTGATGGTTTGTTCTGCCTTATGAATGCGTGTAGGAAATAATTTAAACAAGAAACCACTCTTTTCATAGTCGCCTCTGCAAAATGTCAATGGGAAATGAGAACAGCAGGCTGAGACCAGCAAGCCTTCAGAGCTAGGGTAATATGGGAAACAGATGGAGCTTCTGGCCACATGGAACTGGTGCCAGCCATCAGCAGGGTGTACAGGACTGGGTGCTACCTAGCCATCCACTGCTGCTCAACTCTGGTACAGGCACTGCAGCTGGCTCTGGAGCAGCGACCTGTTGCGGCCAGTGCGCAGATTCTCCTCTTGCTTTCACTGGTGTCAAAGTAACTTCAGGAAAGACAATGGGCCAGATCTCCAGCTGGTGTAAATTGGTATTGCTGAACTGGAGCTACACTGATTTATACCAGCTGAGGATCTGGCTCACTAAAAGATCATAGAAGATTAGGGTTGGAAGAGATCTCAGGAGGTCATCTAGTCCAACTCCCTGCTAAAAGCAGGACCAATTCCCAACTAAATCACCCCAGCCAGGGCTTTGTCAAGCCGGGCCTTAAAAACCTCTAAGGAAGGAGATTCCACCACTTCCCTAGGTAACCCATTCCAGTGCTTCACCACTCTCCTAGTGAAATAGTGTTTCCTAATATCCAAACTAGACCTCCCCCACTGCAACTTAAGACCTTTGCTCCTTGTTCTGTCATCTGCCACCATTGAGAACAGCCGAGCTTCATCCTCTTTGTAACTCCCCTTCAGGTTACTATCATATCCCACATCACTCTTCTCTTCTGAGACTAAACAAGCCCAGTTCCTTCAGCTTCTCCTCATAAGTCATGTGCCTCAGCCTCCTAAACATTTTCATTGCCCTCCACTGGACTCTCTCCAATTTGTCCAGAAATCTGGTTAGATCATTGGGCTCAATGGGTAGTGATCAATGGCTCCATGTCTAACTGGCAGCTGGTATCAAGGATCAGTCCTGGGGCTGGTTTTGTTTGATATCTTCATTAATGATCTGCAGGATGGCGTGGACTGCACTCTCAGCAAGTTTGCAGATGACACTAAACTGGGAGGAGTGGTAGATACACTGGATACAGAGGGACCTAGACAAATTAGAGGATTGGGCCAAAAGAAACCTGATGAGGTTCAACAAGAACAAGTGCAGAGTCCTGCACTTAGGATGGAAAATCCCATGCACTGCTACAGACTAGTGACCCAATGGCTAGACAGCAGTTCTGCAGAAAAGGACCTAGGGTTTACAGTGGACGAGAATCTGGATATGAGTCAACAACGTGCCCTTGTTGCCAAGAAGGCTAACGGTATTTTGGACTGTATAAGTAGGGGCAGTGGTGAGCTGGAGCCAGTTCGCACCGGTTCGCAGGAACCAGTTGCTAAATTTAGAAGCCGGTTTAGAACCGGTTGTTAGGGTTACCATACAGCCAGCAGCTGTGGCTGCTGCTGGGAGCCCCCCAAACCTCATCACCCCCAATACCTCTCCCCCCCAAGCCTCGTCACCCCTGGATTCCTCCCTTCCGAGTCTCGTCTTACCTTGGGCTCCTGCAGACTGATTGAATCAGCTCTGGCAGGCTGAGAGCTGCAGCCCAAGGTAAGACGAGACTCGGAGGGGAGGAATCAGTGGGGCGGGGGAGGAATCTGGAGATGACAAGGCTCAGGGGGAGGAATCGGGGGGCTGCGGGGCAAACCGGGGAAGGTAGCGCTTGGGCAAAGGATGCTCGACTCTTCAGCTGCACAGAGCCGAGGTGTCTTGTCTCCCAGCAGCAGCCGCCGCTGCTGCAGGGGAATCAGACTGCAGCTGAAAGCCTGCCGGAGCCCAAGGTACAGTCTTCACTGTCAGCTGCTCCTCTCCACTAGCCGTCCTGCTAGCCATGCCTCTGTGCATGTCTCCGCTCGCCACCCTGCTAGGCCCTTCTCTCTGCCAGCCGCTCAGCAATATGTGTTCATCTCCCTGCCCCAACACAGCTCTCAGTGATTTCAGCTCTTAGTAGGGGGCCCCAGTGCTGGCACACTCAGAACCACTTGCCCAAAACAGCTCTAATGTTTAGATCTAGGAATCAGTGATTTCAGCTCTGCAGCACATAACAAGACTCCTAATAGACTCAAAATTTAGCTCTATTATTACACAGTGGAGAGAAAAGGGATCAAAGTGGAGTTTAGGGGCCTCAGAAGGGGCCCACACTACCTAGTACACATACCTGTCCCCAGCCTCACTCAGTTCACTGGGCTTTGGAACCCGCGTCCCTTGCCTAGCGAGTGCTTAGTTGAGGGCAAGTCCCTCCGTCATAAAATGCCAAGCATAGTTCTACTGCCCTTGATTCCATAACCAGGATAACAACCCTTTATTACTCCTGCCCCAATAAAGAGACTGGGGGTCCCGCTGCAGCCTAAGTGACCATTTGGGCAGGCAGTCCCTTCATGGTAGGTGGGGTGGGTGTGCCCATGCAAACAAGATCAGCCCTTGAAGTCCTTTTCCACAGCTCACTACCAGATGTCAGGATAGAGTTCATTCTGACTCTGCTTACACATGAAACTGAGGGTAGGGCTCTGGGACTGAATACTGGCACTATGCTGCACAGCTGCTGGTGGTTTTAGCTGATACCTCACTCCTAAGGGTAACAAAAGCAGAGAGAACAGCTGCTGCTGGCGTCCTGAAGTCTCTTGCGCCCGTACGCCACTAGCCTGTTTGAGGCAATGATACCTGCTGACGTTATCGCCGAATGGCATGGGGAGGAAGAAATAAGGCTGCCATCTCTAGAAACCTTCAGGAGAGGGTTGCAGGGCTCCTCTGTGGAAGTTTCATCAAGATCTCTCAGCAAGATTCGAAAAACATCCCTGTGTACATAAACTTCTCTGCATGGTCCCCCAGCTAACTCGAGTGGGCAATGAAAAGCAGAGAACAGATCCACTCTCTGTTGTACCACTACCACTTCTAGCACGAGTGAATCAATGAAAAATAGGTAGCTGTGTCCTGATAAGCTGGGGGTGTCATCTCTGTAATGGGAAATAAATGACACATCTGAGGCTCCTTCTCTCGAATTGGGCTTGCCCGTGCTCAGCTGCAGGGATTGGCTGGGCTGTGGTGGAATAAAAACCAGGTCCTGGCTCATGGCACAGCTGGATCCTCTGATCACCTGTCCCGAATACTCCTCCTCCTCTTCCTAATCCACCACCTCCTCACTGTTCACGGCAGAAGCCTGTGACTCGGGGTCATCGGTGGTATCCATGTACAGTCGTGTATGGGATCATGGTGTGAGTATGGCGTGAAACTCTTTGTAAAAGTAGTAGGTCTGTGGCTTGGCACTGGTTTGATTGTTGGCCTCCCTGGCCTTGTGGTGTGCCTGCTGCAGCTCCTTGGCTGTCACGTGGCACTGCTGGATGTCTCAGTTGTACCCTTTTCCTGCACCGTCCAAGCAATCTGCTCATAGATGTCAACGTTACTATGGCTGGTTCAGAGCTGTGCTTGCACAGCCGCTTCTCCCCACAGGCCCAGGAGATCCCATGTCTTCTGTCTACTCCAGGTAGGAGTGTGTGTGGATCATGTAGCCCCCACAGCCATCTGGGCAGTTGCGCACAACAATGGAGAGGAGATAGAGATGTGCTCGCAATGCTGGACAACCAGAAAAAGGCATTTCAAAAATTCACAGGGGTTTTAAAGAGGGGCTGGGGGTGTCCTCCGTTCTATGTGACCTCTGGGCAGTGGAGTTAACTATTGTGACCACAGCAGTCAGTGTCAGGCATTGTGGGACAGAGGTTGGAGGACTGTTATGGTTGTCATAAATAACGCAGAGTCTACACCGCTGGTCACCAACCAGTCAATTGCAACCAGTTTATTGCGATTCTAGAGAATCTCCTAGTAGACTGTGATCTCTGGTGGTGTAGTGGGGCTGCCGCTAAGGCAGGCTCCCTGTCTGGCTCAGCCCCATGCCGCTCCTAGAAGTGGCCATCACGGCCCCAGGGGCAACAGGTCAACGGTCTCCCTCTGCATGCTGCTCCTGCCTGCAAGCACCACCCCTGCAGCTCCCATTGGTCAGGAATGGGGAGCTGTGGCCAATGGGAGCTACGAGGGCAGTGGTGGCAGAGAGGGGCAGTGCGCGGATCCACGTGCCCTCCACCCTGCCCCCAGGGGCCGCAGGGCACGTTGGCCATTTTCGAGAGTGGCGTGGGGATGGGGTAGCCAGGGAGCCTGCCTTAGCAGCCGCCACACTGCACTGCCAATCAGGAGCCACCGGAGGTAAGTGCTGCCTGGTGGGAGGCCGCATCCCAACCCCCAGTCCCGAGCCCCATCCTGGAGCCAGCACCCCATAACCCCTCCTGTACCCTGAACCCCCTCCTGCACCCCAAGCCCCAGCCCTGAGCCCCCTCCCAGAGCCAGCAACCTGTACCCCCTCCTGCACCCTAACCGTCTGCCCCAGCACTGACCGCGCCCCCCCACAGCCAGCACCCTGCACCCAACACTCTGCCCCAGCCTGAAGCCCCCTCTTGCACCCAAACTCCCTCCCAGAGCTTACACCCCTCACCCCTTCCTGCACCCCAACCCCCTGTTCCAGGCTCATCCCAGAGCCCCTTCCCACAATGCAAACCCCTCAGCCCCAGCCCAGAGCCTCTCCTTACCCCAACCCTACTGCCTACCCCCGCCTGGGGAAAGTGAGTGAGGGTGAGGGAGAGCGAGTGACGGAGAAGGGGATGCAGTGAGTGGGGTGGGGCTTTGGGGAAGGTGCAGGACCTCGGGGACGGGGCAGGGTATATCCTGGGTTACCCTTGTGACGATGCGGTTCTGGCGGGACCCAACTGAGAGTGCCAATTCAGGACCAATTGCTCAAACAGGGCAGTCACAGCCCAAGGCTGGGGTTTTTCCATCTCTAAGGCAAACCAAACCAGCCAGACAAAAATGACTTTGGTTTCACCCCCCGTGGCTAAACCACAGAGTCACACAAGCAAAATCCTTAGACTCTGCCAGTCTCCCAGTGATCCCCACGCAGTTCAGCACGTCCTGGGGATGGACTGGTTATGAAACCAACCGCGCAGTAAATGAAAAGGTTCTCTCGATCCCAGAGGACCAAGCCCCAGACCCAGGTCAATATACACATCCGATTTACCCCACAAATCACGCTGTTTCGAATCCTTTAGGATCTAGGAGAAATGAGAGCTAGAATGTGGTTAAATGGAATTAATTACATACACAATGGCAAAGTTCTTGTTCAGAGGCCTTGTAGCAGTGATGGATAAACGCAGGTTTAAATCAAGTCCTCTGGAGAACATCCCAGCTGGGATGGGTCATCAGTCCTTGGTGCAGAGCTTCAGTTTGTAGCAAAGTCCCTCAGAGGTAGGAGAGGATTGAAGACTAGATGGAGATTAGGCGTCCGCCTTATATAGGCTTCCAGGTGGTAAGAAACCTCTTTGTTCTTACTGGTGGGAAAGTGACATGAAATGGAGTCTGCAGTCACTGGGCCAGTTGCGTGACACAGGCTGGCTGGAGTCACAAGGGGCGGTAACTGCCTCTCTCCAGATGTCAATGTTGTGTAGGCTGATGGTCCATTAATGGGACATCAGCAGGCTAAACAGAGCTGACACCAACTTGTCTGGGATCATTCCCAGTAACAAACACAAGTTTTTAAATACAAACAGCATACAGCCAATATTCATAACTTCAACTACCAAAATGATATAGACATACAGACAGCATAATCATAATCAGTAACCCATAACCTGGTCTTAGACACCTTATATGACTCGCTTTACATAGGATTTGGTGCCACTACAGGACCTTGGTTGCAACCCATGTTCTATATGGTCCCAGTCTATATCAATAACGTCACAACCCTTAAATTCAAAAAGTGATCTTGGGCATAAAAAGATTGGAAAACACTGGTCAACACTCCTACTGCCTTGACCTCTTTACATTGACCATGGCTCAACGCCACTCAGGGAGCTGGTGTTACTTTGTCAGCGTAATGGGGCACCTACGCTGTAATGGGATGTAAGTGTAGATGTGTGCACAACTAGGTCAATGCAAGGCAGCTTACGTTGACCTGACTTTGTAGCGTAGACCAGGCCTGTCTTCTGGCCCAACCTGGGTTACCACTGGAGCCTCCTGCTGCTCCCCGTGGCTACTTCACCCTCTCTTGAGTTCTGTATTCTCAGGCAGGATCCCAGGACTTACCCCTCCCCATAACTCCTCCTTGTCTGGTACCAACTCCCCTTCTCTCCAGGGGGTGTGTACACGAGTTCACCAGGGCTCGACCCTCTCTGGTGTGGAGCGGAGCAACGCCGGCTCACTACCCACCAATGGGTCCGAGGAAACAGTCCGGCCGGGGCCCTCCCTCGGTAGCACTTGCAGTGTCGGCTACACGGTGCTTACGTCTGGCCCCGGCTCTGGTGGGGCAACACCCACTGGATCAGGAGAGCTCAGGCCCTTGGGCAGGGCTGCGCAACAGTAACAGTTTTAAGCCTGGCCCTAGGTCAGGGCAGGGCAGCAACCACTGAGGCAGGATGCTCAGGCCTTCAGGCGGGGCTGGGCAGTAACAACAGTTATGAGCCCGTCCCTAGGTTGGGGGGGGAAGCAAACGCTGAGTCAAGGTGCTCAGGCGGGGCTGAGCAGTAATAACAGGCTTCGAGCTCCTCAGGCCAGGGAGAGGGACAGTCTGCCACCCAGGAGTTGGGTGGCAGGGGGACGCAGGCCCTCCCACTCCACAGCATCCCAGGCCGGGGCCCTAGCAGCGGCAGATGATCCGCTGCATAGTCAGTAGGGATCCTGGCCGCAACACACTGACATAGGTTTTGGCAGTGCTGCCGCCAGGCTGGGGTCGGCTGCCCCCAGGCCACTTCCACACTCCCCCTTGGGCCCTAGCTGGGTCCTGGTGTTGGCCTCTGCAGGATCCAGGAGCCTGGGTTCATCGCGGCTGGGGTTGGTTTCAGGTCTGGCCACTCCTCTGGATAGCGGGCACAGGGCAGCTCCGGCGCCTCCTCCGGGCAGCGGGCACGGGACAGCTCCGGCGCCTCCTCTGGATAGCGGGCACGGGGCAGCTCCGGCGCCTCCTCTGGGCAGCGGGCACGGGGCAGCTCCGGAGCCTCCTCTGGGCAGCGGGCACGGGGCAGCTCCGGCGCCTCCTCCGGGCAGCGGGCACAGGGCAGCTCCAGCGCCTCCTCTGGATAGCGGGCACAGGGCAGCTCCGGCGCCTCCTCCGGGCAGCGGGCACAGGGCAGCTCCAGCGCCTCCTCTGGATAGCGGGCACAGGGCAGCTCCAGCGCCTCCTCCGGGCAGCGGGCACAGGGCAGCTCCAGCGCCTCCTCTGGATAGCGGGCACAGGGCAGCTCCGGCGCCTCCTCCGGGCAGCGGGCACAGGGCAGCTCCAGCGCCTCCTCTGGATAGCGGGCACAGGGCAGCTCGGCGCCTCCTCGGGACGCGGCACAGGGCAGCTCCGGCGCTCCTCCGGGCAGCGGGCAACAGGGCAGCTCCGGCGCCTCCTCCGGGCAGCGGGCGTGGGGGCAGCTCCAGCGCCTCCTCCACGCAGCGGGCGCGGGGGCAGCTCCAGGCACGGGGCAGCTCTGGCCAGGCTCCCCTTGGGCTGCAGGAGTTTCCCAGTCTCAGGCTCCCCTACAGAACATCTGCTCTCTCCGGCGGCTGGGCCCTTACTGAGCTCTGAGGGCCGGCCTTTATAGTTCCGGGTTGCCGTCTGACCCTTTGAGGGGCGGGCTCAGAGCTCCCTAGCTCCGCCCACTCTGGCCTCCGGCTGGGCTCTTCCTCCTCCGGCGCAGAGGGGAGCCACGCCGCCTCACTACAGGGTGATAGTGAGCTCCTTCTCGCAGCCACCTCTCACTCTCCTCTCCCTGGTTTTATCTCAGCTCTGCCTGTCCCTGCCCAGCTGGGCTTCACATCAGATAAAGACTATCTGCCCTGACTCTCCTCCAGGGGCAGCCTGCCACAGGGTTATTGGCTCTTTTTACCCACTCAGGCCTGGTGTGGGGATTGGTCCTGCTTTGACCAGGGGGTTGGACTAGATGACCTCCTGAGATCCCTTCCAACCCTGATATTCTATTCTATTCTATTCTATTCTGTGACATCAGGCCATTCCATTACCCTTTTAAAATATGGGCACAAAGTTTTCTTCCATCTTCTGCAGCTTCCCTGGTACACCAAGCCTTAGTGAAAATTCAATATTCAGGGTTCAGTGAGCTCCTCAGACAGTTCTTTTAAAACTCTTGGATGCAAGTTCTCCAGACCTGCTGCTTTTAAATTGTCTAATATTAGTAGCTGCTGTTTAACTTTCTTCTGAGATACCAGTGGAATAGAAAGTGTTTTGTCCTACATCATCTGTTTTTTCCGCAGATACATAACTGAAATATCTATTGAACACTTCTGCCTTTTCTGCACCACCATTTTGATGGTTGAACACCCACTCGGCACTGTCAGCATGGGGCGACAGCATGGACCTGCGGAGAAGCAAAAGCAGCCTCAATGCCATCAGAAACATCCCCCCAGTGAAGCCCATTACAGAGCCAGACAGGCTTCTGAAGGAAGTGGCTCCAGGGCACAGAACTCTTGACTAGACAGACATTAGACGAGTCACTGCAGACAATGTCCTTCTCTGGGTGCCACAAGATCCTTCCCTGGTGCTTTCCTGATTTCTGCGATGGAGTCAGGGCAGTGTAGCTCACCCAGCTCCAGGGAGACAGCCCCAAATCTGCAGTCACACAACTCAGTAGGAAGTAGAAGAAAGCTTCCAGACCCCTCCCCAGCTCTGGAATGTCATTCCTGGGCAGTGATTGAGCACTGGCAGGACCATCCCTTCCCAGAGTTGTTCTTCCCATGTTTGGTGTGGAGCCTGGCTGGCTCAGATCTGCAGGGCCCAATGAGCTGCATTCAGAGCAGGGCTTGAGAATTAGGGTGCTCAGACCTCAGGGTCAGGCCCAGAGCTGGTAAAGTGCTTGGGGATCCTCCAGGGTCATGTAAATGATTCTGACCTTCTCCTGGGAAGGGAAAACATGAAATTGGTTTGATTTCTCAGTCCCTGCCTGCATCTACCTTCCTTCCTGCACCGCTGCTCAGAAATGCTGGGTCACTGGCTTCCTTCCAATTCAGACCCCCTTGTGCTAGAGCACCTGAAGGGAAAAGAGACACACAAAGCAGCTAGGCTGAGAAATTCTGGTGGGGATTTTCCAGAGGCCTCTGGGAGTTAGGGGCCCAGCTTTGATTGCCTTTCACTAGGAGAACCTCTAACTCCTGCTCCAAGGTGGCATTTCTGACCCACCCACTCTTTGGGAAACCTCACTTACCCTTTTTTGGTACAATGTACCACATTCCTGCTTCAGCACCACAACGCGCAGAGGGGGCTTCGGTTCAGGAGCTCCCATTTCCAGCAGCAATTCTAGCAATTGCTTCTTTCTCAGCCCCCTGCAGGCTGCATTCTCTCACAGGCTGTCCTCTATATTAGCCAAATGTTGTGTGACTAGCACCCTCGTGGCCAAGACGGAGTCTATTCTGCAGGCGACTCTGGCAGAGAAACGGCGCAGGCAGGAACGCAGCTGGGAAAGTCCCTTTCACCCCAGAGGCACTGTTTTCACCCCCTCCCCCCCGAGTGACACACACACCAGAATAGTACAGTGAATCTAGGACAGGGAGTATTTATTCACAGAGGGATGAGATGAGAAAAACAACAGGGGGAAATATAGGGGGAGCAGTAAAACAGGGTTACAGCCAAACAAGGCCTCACAGGCCCAGCGGTAGCACAGTCTGGAAGGGCAGACGCTGAGCAACGTGTCTGCACACAGAGTTCAGAAGTCCTGGACAGAGTTCCAGTCCAGTGGTGAGTCTTGGGGGCTCCTGGTCATCTTTGGCACCAGTGAGCTTCCCCCAACAAACCCCTCCGGTGCCCTCTTCTGCCGCTCTCTGCAAAGCCCCACACAGAGACAACTTCCCACTTAATTAGCTACAGCCTCCCTCCTTAATCCCAATGCAAAGTCACCAGCTGCAGTACTCACGGCCCCATACAGCTCTGGGCAGCCGTGATATGGGTCCAGTTCCAGTTTGTCCTTCTCGGGTGATTCCTCCCTGGCACAGTGCTGCTCCTGTCTCCTGTCCTGGGGTGTTCCCAGTCAGCCGCTCTGTCCTTCCCCAGGCTTCAGGCAGGTTCTTGGCTGTTTCGCTGAGACCCTGCCTGTTGCAGGCTTCTTGTTTGGAGCTCCAGACACATTCACCTCACCCCACCCCCTTGCTCTCCTTCTTCCCAGGTGGCTGGACCCACCAGCTCTTCCTCCGGCTCAGGACAAGGGTTTGCAGGGGCCATGCTCTTTAAACCCCCAGGTGGTTACAGTTGCAGGTTGGGAGCTGACTGGTTGGAGCTGAGGGGCTGGAGGAAGCTATGGGAGCTGAGCGGCTGGAGCAGGCTTAGCTGCTAAACTCTAACACGGCTCTCCTGGGCTGGTGCAAACTGGCATTTTTCAAAAGCTCACCACTTTGCCAAAAGTGGGTGGTTTTTCACAGGAACAGTGAAAGGCTGATCTCAGATTGACCCCTTCCCTCCCCACTAGCCCCCTCCAATTCCAAGCGTCTCAGTGAAAGAGGTGTAAGAATTATTTGAACATGGACAAAATAATGTAGATTCCTCTTATCTCATTGAAATAGTTGTTTTCTCCCCAAAACTTAGCCAAAGGCAGACACATGGTGCTGCGCGCACACACACACTCTCTTTCTCTCTCTCTCTCCTGCATTTTCCCTGCCTTCTCCACCCACCAACGAGCCATTAAGATTGCACATGCCTTACCACAAGACTTTCGGCTCCTTCCTCTCCCCGCTTGTCCCTGGGTTTGTCATGTCCTCCTCTTCTGTCAGGCCAAAGCCCATTTGTACACTCTTTGGGACTCTTGTCTTGTTTCTGTGAAGTGCCTAGCGTACTTTTGGGCACTCAGAAATGAAAGTATAATGATTAATAATAATTAGGGCCCTACTAAATTCTTGGTCCATTTTGGTAAATTTCATGGTCGTAGGATATAAAAAATCTGAAATTTCACATCTTTAGATATTTAAATCTGAAATTTCACGGTGTTGTAGCTGTAGGAGTCCCGACCCAAAAGGGAGGTTGTGGGGGGCTTTCTGACCACCCAGCTCTGAAGGCAATGCAGAAGTAAGGGTGGCTATACTGTGGCCCCCTATAATTGCCAGATTTCATGGTCCGTGACGCGTTTTTCACGGCTGTGAGTTTGGTAGGGCCCTAATAATAATTAATATCTAGTGTGATGGGGCAAGGCCAGATGGCTACGATAAAGTACTGAGAAACAGGTATGTTAGTCCCAGGCTAAACAAATCCCTAGTACCCTGGTAACCAAATGGCAGTTGCTCCAGGTTAATCAAGGCACCTGAAGCCAATTAAGATCTTTCTAGAAGGCAGTAGAGATAGCTACTTTAATTAGATCACCTGCAGCCAATCAAGGCAGGCTAATCAGGGCACCTGGGATGTCGTTACTTCCCCGCAGAAGAATGACTTAGCGACGGGGAAGCAAAGGGGAGCCAGAAGAAGAGCGGTCAAGCGACCCTCCCCAGCAGTAGGTTTCGGGTGTCCAGGGCAGCTGGCAGAGAGGTGAATCACAGCGGTGGAGGGGGCGGGACTCGGGAAGACCCGGCTGGTGGCTCCTACCCTGCGCTGGCCTCAGCGGCTAGTCCTGGCTGGGCTGGGGAGGACGGGACTTCCAATGGGCGTGAGCTTATCTAAAGCCTTCGTAGAAGACATTGGCTCAGGGTTTTTGTGCGGAGCAGAGCAGCGGCCTCGCTGCCACGAATGGGAAGTGGGCCCTTGACCCAAGACTCTCTCCTTTCCCCAACAGCTCTGCTCCGGGCGGCCCTTCACAGCGGGATGCCCAAGGTACCCTCAGCGCAGGGCTGAGGTTTGGAGAACCGGGCCCATTCCGTCCAATGGGTTGACCTGGTGGCCCCAATTCTTTCCAGCCGGGCCGCCTCCCACAGCGGGCGCCAGTGGGGATGCTGCTCCCTGCTGAGAGAAGCCACGGAGGAAGGCTTAATAGTCGAGCTGCGGGAGACCAAGAGAGGCTCGAGAGTCAGCCTCTGGAGGCTAACTTGTGGCCCTTGGAGCTGCAGGGCCCGGGACCCCATCCTCCCAACTAGTGGGTCATAGGCAGTCCCCCAAGCCTGGAACGCTGCTGTGAGCACAGGAGCCGGAGCACTCTTCCACAGGACAGCGGCACTCGACCTCTTTGCTTTGGATTTGGAGATTTTGCCCAAATTCTGACCCGGGGGGTGGGGGGGGAAGCGGAAGGGGGACAGTTTCACCTCCCCTGGACTCCAAGCCGCCGGCCGGGCCCTCCGCAGCTAGCCAAGCGCACCCAGAGAGACAACTTCCTAAGCAAGCGTAGCATTTTCTGAACCCGGGGGAGACCCAGCTAGCTGGCTAGTTATCCAAAGCAAGAGCGCCAGGCACGCCCAAGCCTTTTTGGGTGTAGCGGTTGGGCCAGAGCTGCCCGCTCGCCAGAATGGCCGAGCGGTTAAGGCGTTGGACTCAAGTTCCAATAGGCGTGAGCCTGCGTGGGTTCGACTCCCACTCCTGTAGGCCCCTCGTGCTGCTACCCTTTGACCCACTGGGGCACAAAGAGCTACCCTTTGACCCACTGGTGCTGCTTCTCTTTAACAAAGCCTCTGGCATCCTGCCCCCTGTGCCCCCCTCCCCAAATTAACAAGTACCTAAGAAAAGCCAAGGGCCTTGCAATGGTTTCGGCCACAGACACCCCCTGGGGACTCTCAGCGGAGGTGCCCAAACGACCTCTGAGCCTTTCCCCCGCCAGCTTGGGACCCCAGAAGCCTGTCTTGTCCAGCCAGACACGCTACTCTGCTGCAACGCAGACCCGGGCTCTGAACCACTCCCCAAAGCTGCAGACTTTAACCAAACCTGCTCAGCCGGTTTCCCGTCTCCAGCACCCAGACACCCAGCTCCCCGTGGGATCCAAACCCCCAATAAATCTGTTTACTTCCGTCTAAAGCTTATGCAGGGTAAAACTCATAAGGGTCCGCCCTCTGTAAACCTGATAGAGAGAGATGCGCAGCTGCTTGCTCCCCCGCGTATCAGTCGCTTACTCTGGTTTTAATAATAAAGAAAAGTGATGTTAGTAAGAGCATAAAGTAAGAGGAGTTTAAGTGGTTTCAAGTAATAACAGACAGAGCAAAATCTATATACTTCTCTCGGTTTTTGAGTAAATTCATGGTCGTAGGAAAAAAAATCTGGAAATTTCACACATCTTTAGATATTTAAATCTGAAATTTCACGGTGTTGTACTGTAGGAGTCCCGACCCAAAAGGGAGGTTGTGGGGGCTTCTGACCACCCAGCTCTTAAGGCAATGCAGAAGTAAGGGTTGGCTATACTGTGCCCCTATAATTGCCAGATTTCAGGTCCGTGACGCGTTTCACGGCTGTGATTTGAGGGCCCTAATAAAATTAATATTATGTGATGGGGCAAGCCAGTGGCTACGATAAAGTACTGAGAAACAGGTATTTTAGTCCCAGGCTAAAACAAATCCCTATACCCTGGTAACCAAATGGCAGTTGCTTCCAGGTTAATCAGGCACTGGAGCCAATTAAATCTTTCTAGAAGCAGTAGAGATAGCTAACTTTAAATTAGAACACCTGCAGCCAATCAAGGCAGGCTATCAGGGCACCTGGGTTTAAAAAGAACTCACCGTCTCCAGTCAGGCAGGGAGGAGCCAGAGGAGAAGGAAGCGTATGTGAGGAGCTGGGAGCAAGAAGGCAAGAGCTGAGAGTGAGAGAGTGTACTGCTGGAGGATTGAGGAGGACAAGTGTTATCAGACATCAGGAGGAAGGTCCTGTGGTGAGGATAAAGAAGGTGTTGGGAGGAGGCCATGGGGAAGTAGCCCAGGGAGGTGTAGCTGTCATGCAGCTGTTACAGGAGGCACTATAGACAGCTGCGATCCACAGGGCCCTGGGCTGGAACCCAGAGTAGAGGGCGGGCCCGGATTCCCCCCAAACCTCCCAACTCCTGATCAGACACAGGAGGAGCTGACCCAGAATGTGGGTCCTGCAAGAGGGGAAGATCACTGAGGTGAACAAATCTGCCAATAAGCGCAGGACCCACCAAGGTAGAGGAGGAACTTTGTCACGCTAGCTAATGTAAGAAAGTTGGAGGTAAGTTTCAGTTAAGCACTGACATTGCATCCTTGGAAAATCTTGTTTCTTTCTCTAACTCTGCTTGCTTTTGGGGGCTATTTATTCTAACCGTCTGACTCCGTTTTGTGTCGGTTGATGCTGTCTTACCCCTAGTCCCTGTCCTGTTTCCATGGTTCTATGAAAACGGAATAAAGAGAAGATCAAACAATTCAGCATGTGGGCATTGCCTTTCTGCTTTGAAGGAAGCCTGGTAGTAGGAACATTTAATGCTAAAACCCTAATGCTGAGCTTATCAGAGGTTTGTCACAAGAACAACAACAGAAACCTTTCCCAGGCATTTGCTGGCTGCCTTTGGACCTTTTTCACTAGCTTAACAAACACACAAGAATTTGTCAGGCTCCTTCTTCATGGCAAAGCTATGTCTGGAATGTTTCTTTAAGGGGCAGGTGGGATGCTTCCAAGGAGAGCTAATGGTCTGAGTAATCCCAAATCCCCTCCTCAGGGAATAAGCCAAGTGGAACCTTTCAAACCCCTCGGGGAGAGAATGTCAGTTTCACTCAGCCCTGTAGCTGACAAACTCCGTTCTATAAACAAGCAGAATCTGAGCACACAAGGTTTCTCTGCATTGGCATCTACTCGCGCCCACTGCTCAGAGTTTCATTTTGTCCCTTCTCAGCCCAGTCTGTTGCACTGTCCTGGATGCCCATAGCAGGATAATGAGCCCTCTACGTGTTCCTTCCCACAAGGCGGTATGCAGAAGTAGCTGAGATCTATTTGTCCCTGGGCTAGGCTCAGATCTCGGAGGAACTGTTAGAAGCAGGGAAAATTCTTACACCATAGTGGTCCTTGCTTGTGCTTTGAAATTCGGGAGTTTGTCTTCACTTCCATTTTCCAGAGACAATATTGTATTTATTTAAATGGAATATATGGGCCCAAAGAGTTAGAGGTGGTAACATGACTCTGTCACTGGCCAGCATTTAACTGCTAAACAAGGCTTGGGGTCTGGTATCCAGAGACCTCAGCCTGCTTAGTCCCAAGGCAAACACACCATTAAAATCTGTTAACCTTTTATTAAAGATACAGAAAATAAGGGAAAAGTTTAAAACATTTGATATATAAAGTATTAAGTGCAGCTTTCATTCTAACAACTTCACTTGCCCTTTTGCTATAGAGTTTTATAAGGAAAAACCCCTTGTTTCCCTATTTTGTAGCTGATATTAAAGATAGCAATAGCTGGCCTTTTCTGGGAAACCAGAGCTGGAACAAGGAATTTTTGCACCCGAGGCAAGGGCCGGCTCCAGGCTCTTTGACAGCAATCGGCAGCAGGTCCCTGAGTCCCTCTTGGAGAGAGAGACCACTGCCAAATTGCCACCGAAAAATGAACGAAGCAGCAGTGGCAATTCGAGGACAGGTCCTTCCCTTCGAGAGGGACTCAAGGACCCACCGCCGAATTGCCACTGAAGAAACAGTGGTGGTAGAGCTGCCCCGAAGTGACACCAATCGCGGTAGAGCTGCATCCCTCTGCTTTCTGTGCCTGAGCAAGTGCCTACTCGCCTCATCCTTGTTACGGCACTGCCGGGAAAAGCCAGGGAGCGAGCTGAGAGGGGCTGGGGTGGTTGTTATTTCAGAGATTCAGAAGGGAGCTTTGTGATCATCCAGTCTGACTTCTTGTACAGCCCAGGTCAGAGACCTGCTCCCACATCAGTCCTAGAGCAGAGCTTTTAGAAAAACATCCAGTCTGGATTTAAAAATTGTCAGCGATGGAGAATCCACCATGAATTTGTCTAGCTTCAACTTCCAGCCATTGGATTATGTTAGACCTTTCTTGGATAGTTTCATGAGCCCATTATTAAAGATTTGTTTCCCATGTAGGTACTTACAGACTGTGATCGGGTCACCCCTTAACCTTCTCTTTGTTAAGCTAAATAGATTGAGCTCCTTGAGTCTATCACTCTATGGCAGGTTTTCTAATCCTTTCATCATTCTTGTGGCTCTTCTCTGAACCCTCTCCACTTTATCAACATCCTTCCTGAAAAACGGGCACCAGAACGGGACGCAGGATTCCAGCAGCAAGATGCACCAGGGGAAAATACAAATACTCCTGCTTGGGATTCCCCTGTTTGTGCAGAGCAGGATTCCATTAGCACTGAGAGCTCAAGTTCAGCTGATTATCCACCGTGACCTACAAATCTTTTCCTGAGTCCCTGCTTCCCAGGATAGAGCCCTTCCATCCTGTAAGTATGGCCCACATTTTTTGTTCCTAGTTATGAGCATTTACATTTAGCCAGATTAAAACACATATTGTTTGCTTGTGCCCAGTGTACCAAGTGATCCAGACCGCTCTGTGTCAGTGACCCGTCCTTCTCATTATTTATGCCCCCCCTCCCCCGCAATTTTTACGTTATCTGCAAACTCTGTCAATGATGAAATATTAAACAGCATAGGGCCAACTGGAAAGACACTCTCACAGGAACCAGTCTACATTTACAATTACTTTTTGAGAACAATCAGTTAGCCAGTTTTTAATCCATTTAATGTGTGCCGTGTTAATAGTTTCTTTATCAAGGCGTTCTGAGGTACCTTAGAGCTGTCCAAATATTTTACATCAGCACTACTCCCTTCATCAGCCAAGCTTCTAATGTGTCAGGGGCCTAGCCTACAGCAGAGCCAGCAATGAGCGCTGCTGGCCTGGAAACAGGTGTTCTGATTGACTGCACCATGTGACTGGTTGAAGGAGTCAGCAGGCTGATACTTAAGCTCAGTAGCAGCAGCAGCAGTCCAGTGGCTGCTCAACACATCCCTAGCTTTCAGTTGTGCTTGGTCCTGTCCCTGCCTCCACTATCTCCAGACTTGCTCCAACCTGTACCTACTCCTGCTCCAGCCTCCAGCTTCTTCTTGACTTCTGACTCCCAGCACTGACCATTGCTTCTGGCTCCTGACTGCAACTCTGGTTAACACTTCAGCACAGGCTTTGGTTTCTCACACCTGGCTGTGACCCTTCACTTTGTTCCTGGACCTGCCCCATCATGATTCAGCTCTAATTGCATTACTATCCTTTAATTCTTTATTAATCGAGTCCTGTATCAGCTACTGCATTATTATGCCTGGGATTCATGTCAGGTTGACAGGTCTATAACTGCCCAAGTCATCCCATCTATCTTTTTTACACATTGGCACAACATCAGCTTTCTTTCTGTCTTCTGGAACTTCCCTTATCTTCCATGATCTATGCAACATTAATGATGCAGCAAGCTCCTGGGCCAGCTTTTTTAAAACTTTTGATGCAAGTTATTCTGACTACTGATTTTAAAATGTCTAATTTTAGTAGCTGCTGTCTAATAGCCTCATGAGTTATAACTGGAATGGAAAGTGTTTCCATCATCATCATTGCATGATAATAACTACATTATTTGTTTTTTTCCAAATATAAAACAGATTTATTGAATATGTCTACCTTTTCTGCATTATTATTGACAATTCTACCATTTCTATTTAGTAGTGGATCAATAACACTTCTAGGAGTCTTTTTTGTTCCTAATATACATAAAAATCTTATTATGCTTAACTTCTCTGACCACATAACGCTTCTTGCTTCCCTTTGCTTCCCTTATCAATTTTCTACAATGTCCAGCTTCTGATTTATATTCTTTGGTATCAAGTTCCCTATTCTCTCATTCATTATATATTATTTTTTATAGCTGCTCTAAACCAAGTTCATTTTCTGACCTTTCTCGACTGTGACTTTTTGGACGAGTAAGAAATGTTCTTAAATAATTCCCAATTATCATTCACATTTTTTGGTTTAAACTGTCTCTCCCAACTGATTAGGCTGATAACCTGACAGGCCACTCTAATCCTGCAGGTGTGCTGGACACTCTCACTCCATCCCTTGGACTCTTGAGTGCACTGCTCACACTCCATCCCTTGGACTCTTGAGTGCACTGCTCATGCATTCTCACTTGGATGCTAGTGGAGCTCTCAGCAGAGGAAAGTTTGTGCCCTGGGTGCTGTTTTGCTGAGGTGATTTTTAACCTAGTGCATCTTGACTGCTCTTGCCATTTTGGAAAGAGAATTACACCACTGTGAAATGGTTAATCACAGTGAGTCAGTCTGACTGCAGCCTGGCCATATACGGCAAAAGATTAACATTAGAACTGGCTGGAAAATGGAAATCCCTCCCCACTGAAAATTTGACATTTTTGAAAAATGTTTTGTCAAAAAAAAAAAAAGTCAAAAATACCAAATTTCTCTTTGGAAGGGATTTTTCAGGAAAATTCCATTTCAGAAGAGCTGAAATAATTTTCCACCTGCTCCCCTGAAAGGTTCTTGTCAATTTCTCTTTCTCCCCGAGTGAAATTGACAAGAGCTTTCCAGGTGGGCAGCTGCTGAGCCATCATTTTGATTTTCCTGACGGAAAATTGAATTTTTCTGGCAATATTAAAATTTCCCCACAGAAACTTTCGATTTTGCAAAAAGGCAAAATCCCTGCGATGGAAAATTCCCAACCATCACTAGTGAACATTTGCCACCACAAGCAGGACAATTCCCTGACTCTTTTGCCATTTCTCCAAGGGCCTCTGTCATAAACAGCCCAACCCAAAATAATGTGTACATGCAAAAGAGGGAATCTGAGTCTAAGGAGTATAATTTAACCTCAAGTAAAGGGGCTGTTGATTGTAATCAATGGTGAATAACCAAGGGTTTGAAAACTATGCTGAGAAGGCCCCTTTTAAAGTGTTGATGCTGTTACCAAAAACAAATGATGTAAGCTCCAAAACAAGTACGTTGAGCAGCGTTTTCTAGCAGGGGAGCCGCCTCCTCATCACCTACTAGTAGATATAATTTTGGTACATCAAAGCAGAAGGAGCAAGCCAAAGCAATCAGATCTCATTTAGCATTTCTGGCACCAGAGCCCATTCTGTGTGATCACTCTCTCACACGCTAACCAACTCACCTTTGCACCCACTCACTCCCCCAAACATTAGACAGGCTTGAAATGGAATATACCCCTCAGACATCAAGAAGAAATCAGCTTCCACATCTTAAACTAAGCCAGTTTATCCTGTGAGTGCTTTCCCTGGTACCTAGGCCGAAGATTCATTGTTATTTATGAGCACTGATGCTGCAGGCTGCAGTTTGGTTTGCTTCCTTATCTGTGGTATTTCTTGGGTTCCTGGCTGATGTGTTACTGCAGAGCAGTTCCCATCCAGAAGAGACCATGGCAAAGACACATATATTTCAGATCCAGACTCTCTGTCTCCACAGTGCCCTCCATCAACAGCAAAAGAGTTTCTGTGCTAGAAATGATCACGCTCACCCAGGAGCTGTCAATGCCCTTGTTTACTTTCCTTGACAAATGGTGAAATGCTTCTGGATCTTAGTAAGATGCCAGTTCTTGCAGGGAAAGTGCTCTGAGGGAGGTGGGAGCAGTAGTCAAACAGCTACAGCTGAGCTGGCTGTCTGCTATCTGTCTCACAACCAATTTAATCCCGTCTGCTTTGGAGCCATTTCACTAGGAGGAATGTTGTTCTCTGACCTTCCTACCTATTAGCTGGGTCTCCACAGTTTGTTTGATAATAGAATTCATTCAATTTGCTTTGTTCCTATCTGAAGCCGAGCTGAGAGAACCTTTGCCCTTGTGACTCTTCTCAGGAACTTGTGTTGGGATAACTATGTTGCTCAAGGATGTGGTAAATCCACCCCCCTGAGTGACGTAGTCACCCCCCCCAACTGCCAGTGTGACAGTGCTATGTTGACGGAAGGGCTCCGCCTCTCGGGGAGGTGGTGTAACTACACTAGTGGGAGATGCTTCACCAAGCGCTGCAGCGGCACAGCAGGACCTGCAGCGCTGTAAGTGTGGACAAGCCCTCAAAGTTAGCGTGTGCTGTGTTATGTCTCAAGGCAGCGGTGGACACCCACCAAGGCATGGATCCCAAATGCATCAGGCATGGACCTTGACAGGATGTACTACACCCACTCCACACCACTTTGCCAGGTGGGCAAGGGGCGAACACAGCGACTGCATTTGTGGTTCACCTTAAAGAACAACAGCAATGAAAGCAGAAAGAAGGTGGATCTGTGAGTCTGCCCAGAGAGAAGACCCTGAGCGTGGACAGGCACTGAGCAAGGACTCAGCCAGGTGACCCTCTCTTGGTGGATGTCTCCAATTTCCCTCGGTGGGGGAATCTGCCCCTCAATCCCATGGAGCAATGATGAGTCTGCCCCCAACTATGCTCGGGCTGGATGATGCTGCATGCGCTTTGCCGGGAAGACATAGCCTCACACTTCCCCTTGGGCATCCTGGCCTCAGTGCAGCACACTGAGCACATGCCAGCCCAGGGCTGAGCAGGACTTTGTCGGGTCTAGGTTGGGGTGGGTAGGGATCCTGTATCTCCTGGGCTGTGACCTTCCCACCTGAAGAGCACTTTACAAATGAAGTTAGGGTTCCATCAGTGGGTTCAAATCACTGTCAGTTTTTCACGCAAGATCTTTGTTTTCAGCTTTATCTTTTCCAGCCCTTGGCCTGGTTTCCTCATCCTGGGTGCTTGGGACTCAGCCCCTGCTATCGAATGCTTCCCCTGCCTCCTATTCGGTTATACTGTATGTTTGATTAAACTGTGGGTTAGATAAACAAACCGCCCCCACCACATACCTGGGCCTCCTCTGTCCCCCTGCTCAGCTCCCCTTCCCTGTCACGCGGCTCCACGGGTGACTAGCAGCCAGACAGAGTGGGCAAGCCCTTTAGAAGATCTTAGGGGAAAGAGAGGCTTACCAGAAGATGTCTTGCCAATTTCACTAGATTGCAGAGGCTGCCACGGAGCATAGGGCAGAGCGAGGCCAGAGGTGTTAGTGGAGGAGAGGGGGCAGCTGTGGGGTGAGGGAGCTGGGAAGGAGCACTAGCTTGTTGCACTTTATTATTGTGTATCTTAATGGGGAGTTAAGCAGCAGTTAAACACCAACCAGAGAATTCATCTTACCAGAGCTCCACTCCCCATCCGTGGGCGTGCTGGGTATTTTTGTTATGATTAAACATCGGCAAGGAGTGCGTTTCCTCCTTCCTACTTAGTGTCGCGGGGGGAGGTCTACATGGCTATTTCCAGCCCTGCCGCAAGAGCCCTGCGAGCCTGCCCCAGTGGGCCGGTGCTCGGAGACTTGCTGCCAGGAGTGTTTTGTAGTGCAGGGATGTTAAAGCCAGCAGGGAGTGCTCTGGGTGAATCTGACCTGCAGAGCGCAGGCCAGTGGGCCCTGCACGGGGGGGAGTTACTCTCCACCATGGAGCCTGACAGCTTCTGGCTGGGCTACAGCCGATCTCCCAGAAACGCACAATCTCAGGGTACAGGCTCTTCCACTATGTGTCACGCTGCCCCAGACTAGCCGTCCCCCAACCCCTCCTGCTGGTGCTTAGTGCACCCTGGCTGGCTTGAGTGGTCCCCTGTCACATGAGTCTCCCACTCTCGGCCAGCCCTGGCTGCAGTCCTGGCCCTGGGTTAGCTCAGCAGGCCTGATGGGCCTTCAGACAGCACCTGCAGTTTTGTCCCCCAGGAGCGATGACACTGTAAGCGGTGACAGGCTGCCACTTTGGAGCGTGTTATTTATTGGACTAAAACAATGATCTGGTCCATACGTAGGCCTGCCGATCCCTAAAGCTTGCACCCGGTGGAGCTGGGGAAGGCCTAGCTGCTTTCTGACGCCCCCTCGGGACCCGTATCTCTCTTCCATCCAGCCTGGTCTCTCCAGGGACACAACCTCCCATCTCTCTGGAGAAGAGCTTTTTAACCATGTATAGACCTGGGGAGTGATAGTTCCCAGCCAGGCGACACATCTGTGTCCCTTTGGCCTTATCCCGGTAGTTGCCTTCCACTGTTGGTTTCCCAGCTGTTTTCTTCACAGCCCACTGCCCCACTAGCTCAGTCCATTGAGCAATACACTGCAGAAAGGTTTGTAACACAACAGACAATAACTTCCCTCACTGACCAGGTCTCACACACTTATTACAGCTCAGCATTTCTAGTGCATCTCCACACCCGTCACAAATCATCCCAAAGGCCCCTCTCTGGAAAGTCACCATTTTGTTCAATTTGAATTTGTCTTAACTTCACCGCCAGCCACTGGGTCTCATTCAGAAACCATCTCCCTGTGCAGGTTCTTACAGACCATGATATAATGAGGAGAAAACTTTGCATGATGTGTGAGAAAGCAGGAAGAAACCTCATTGTCACGCACTTATTTCATTTGCATGCAGGTCAAACATCTCTCACATGGTAACTTCCCAAAGGAGCTGCAGTCTGTGTCACTGAAACCTTCAGAAGGTTTTGGAAGTGGTCCTGGGAGACTAGAAAGGAGAGTGAGTTCAAAAAGCTCCTGCTAAAGCATTGTTTGCTTGGCTGTTTTTCTTTCAGACACACGAATCAGGAAGGTGCGTTTCCTGCTGGGCGATATCCTTCATAACCTGCTTTGCTTCTGAGGATCTGTTGGAGTGGGAGAACTCACCCCTGAGACGTGCAAGACAGGATCTGGAATGAAACGTGACAGAGCCCAGCCTTTCTAGTCTGTGTCTGTTCACTCAGGAGAATTTCTGCAAGTCCTGTCCCTGTGCGCCAGAATGGGATTTCATTCTTGGATTGCTAGCCCAGATGTTCTTGCTTTCATTTACACACTCTCATGAGGAGGTTTTTAGGTCTAAATTTGACCTATGGAATCTTAAAGTGCAATTTCCCTTTGAAAGGTGACGCCTGAAGATGGCCCACAGGGGCACCATGTTTATTTTCTCTCTGTGACTGCCGGTCAAACGGGCTCAGTTTACAAGTAAAGAGCTGGTGATTTGACCTGCCAGTCCTGCCACAGGGAGCAGCTTTGCTGTGCACCACGACCCCACCTCAGCAGCCCTTTTCCAGTGCAGAGCTGCACTCGACAGTTGTTGTCTGATGCAGGAAGGGACCCACTTTCTAACTAGATTAATTCTGGTTATTTTAATATCTGTTAGATTTTCAGAAATATTATTACAAGGATTTCCTAAAATTGTTCTGTCCCTGTGCTTTTCCAGCTGCCCTGCAGTAATAGTTGTCTAGCAAAAGAGATGCCAAACAGGACTCAGTGATACCAGCACACAAGAGAGATGCTTGAAACCAAAGGTGTTAACCAGCAGCTTTCATTTCAGCTCCACTCACTTGCATGTGTGTGTGGGAAAGCAACCTAAGAAGGGAAAATGTTATTTTTGAGCTCCTATGAAGGTATAATAAACTTTGGAAAATAAATAAACAGGATGAAAACAAAAAAAAAATGTGGATAATACATCTTTAGTAAGAAAGAAGTTATACTGGCCAGTTCTCATTTCTCTTTACCTGGCTCCAATGCAGTGTGGCATGCACAGAAGGAGTTTTCGCATTCATGATAGGTGCAACAATCAATCTTTTTTTTCCCAAGCAAAGTGCAATGTCACTGACAAATAATTTGGTGAACATGCCAGCCCTAGACACACAGATTGTGACCGACGTTGAACCAAGGCAAATACTTTATCCCAGCATGATGATACTAATATAGTAATGACATCAGCAAGAAATGATGTGAGTAAATCTCTCACCCTGTTCATCAGGATGAAATGAAGGGACTCTGGCCTCTTAAATGCTAGATGCTGGAGGAGAGGCCAGAATAAGGCCAGAAAACGCTCCCTGACAATATGAAAATGATTCACAGAGTGTTGTCGAGTGCTGTAGCGCAAACTTGGGCTGAGTGCCCTCTGATTTTGGAGTATGGCGATGCATTTTTCTCAGCAACCCTATGGGATACAATATGGGACAATAGCTCCTATTTGGAGTAGTGAGGGTGGAAAATCTGCAGATGACTCGGTTATTTAGGTCAGCCAGGCCAGTGAGGGCTGGGAGGAACGTCAGAGAGGTGTAAACAAGCTGGACAACACAATGACAAATGAAAGGCAGTGTAGATAAATGTGAAATTGGAGGGGAAAACTTTAACTTCTCACATATCTTACAGGTGTCTAAATTAACTGTGTCAGCTAAAGAAAGGGACTCAGATATCCCTGTGAACAGCTCAATGAAAACCTCTGCATAAGGCATGGGGGTGGTGAATAATGCTGAAAATATGACAATGCCTCCTAAGAGGGGAGACCATGCTGCATCAGGGGAGATGTAGTCTGACCAGCCAGACCAGCCTATTGAGGAGAATGTGGGGATGATGCACCCGAACTATAACTCCCATGAGACACTGTGGCTGCCCTTCAGAATCAGTATTTTGATTTACAATTTTTTACCAAAACCTCAGAATTGTCTGTGGCTCCCCCTCCACTCACTTGCAGAGCAGGTCCCCCAAGCTCCTGGACAGCCAGAGCTGTCAGTGCCCAGGGGCCCCACAAGGACGGCCGCTTGCCCTGCAGTAGAGCATTCCTGGCTGGAATTAGACTGTCACCCAGGCTTTGCCAAGGTCACCGTGCTGCTCTGGGGGCCCTAAATGCTCTTAAAGCTCCAGCTCCCTTGGTTGGTGGTGATTCACAGCTCCTCTGGCACGTAAAATGAAGCCAATAGAGCTATGCTGCCTTATGACAGCTGAGGATCTGGCTCGTTAAGCAGATCACAATGGCTGACCTGCACCTCCCCAGAAACATACTCATGCCTCCCACTGTCCAGTGTATGAGGAGTAGCAATCATTGGAGAGCCAGCTCTTGGAGAAACCCAGGTGGTGGGAGGAAGCTGTAGGCCAAAAGCCTAACGGAGAAATTGTCTGGAGTAAATTGTACTCCAGCTTGCTTATTTTGCTTTATACTCCATTTTGCTAGCTTTGAATTAGTGAGAAGAAATTGTAGCCTTGAATTAATAAGAAAAATATGTTCTCAGTTTATTCTTTGCTGATTGTGCTAATGATTGTTCTGAGAAGCACAGAAGTTTTATGGCTGTAATTATTGCCTTATTTACTGTTTGGTGTGTGAGTGAAGAATGTATGGCATACTAATTAACTGAGAAAAGACAGCTGGGCCGGATGATCAAGAGGGGAGTGGAGAACTCAAGAGACACCAACTTTATTATCAGAATCACCTGGATGGCGGATGGAGGACCCTAAAGCAAAGGCATACACCCCAAGAACAAGATAAGGAGTTGAGCCAGAGGGCTGAGATAAGAAACAGCTATGAATCCTCCCCGTAACAACTCAAAATAATGCTAATTAAGAGCAACTTTGAATACCTTGTGACTGACAGCTCTGGTGTGACACAGCAAGGTCTATAAACTTCTGTGGAAAGTTATTACTATTAAAAAAGGGTGTATTGCCATGGGACTTTGGGTTTGTTCTGCATCAACATCGGAGCTTCGAACGTGTTTGACAGACACCTAGCTCCCTTCCCTTGTGTGCAGTTTCAGCTGGCCACTGGAACTGACCGGGCAACACTAAGGACTGGTAACTATAAGTTCCAGCTGCAGAATCGTGTATGTGAGTGAGAGAGAATGTGAATGTGAGTGGAAGCATGCTGATTTTAATGCCTAAATTGTACTCTCAATAAATGCAGGATATTGCCTTATCCCTTTTAAAAGATCCATGTGCTTCTTGTAAGCATAATATTTTTGGGGAACAAGGTGAGACGCTGTGTTTATTGTAAGAGTCTGCATAAAAACAAAATGGATTGATCATTATATAATTTGGTGTGCACACCCTCGGTTGTAGCAAGCTTAGTAAAATAGGAGGCGAATTTAGAGTTTCTTACTCTAAACTGAGCACTGGAGTAAACTCTGAAGGATATAGGAGTTTTGGACAAATACTATTTTGTGTCAGAGAAGAACTTGGAGTTTCTTGCTCTCTGTTGAATTGGAATAAACTTTGGAGGATATATGAGTTTTAGGTGGTATTTTCTGTGTTAAACCAAACACTGAAGGATATAGGAGTTTGGGCAATGTAGTATAGTTTGGTGAGTGATATTGTTGTGACTTCACAATTTTGAGAGATGTTTAAGAAAAGGGACCAGGAGGTGTGGGGGCTAGTTGAGGAGCCCACCCTCCTTGCTAAATTGGTAGTGAAACAAAGCCTGTGTCCATGAAAAGGGACAGTTCGGTGAGGAAAGCAGGACTGCACCCAGACAAGCAGGCAGGCAACAGATAAAGAGACTGGAAAATTTGCTGGGAGTCCTGAGGGGCAGAGTGGCAGGAGTAGTCCAGGCCTGGGGAATTCAAATCCCTGGGACTATACTTGAAATGGTGATATCTGAGCTGATGAAGGTGTCATTTTGGGAGGAAAAAAGTTAACTCTGCAGCAGCTGGAGGGAATTAAGCAGCTGAATGTTCTAAAAATGTTAGAGGCAAAGAAACAATCTGATTTAAATAATTTAGCTATGAACAATTTAATCAAATGTACTAAAGAACATAAGGATTTTCTATTGGAATTTAACTGCCCCCCAAATGTGTAAAAGGGAGTGTAATCTATGTACAGCTGTGTAAAATAATTAAAGCAATGCAATGGCTGTTAAACATGTAAAATGTTAAGAACCCAAACAAACACTCCTGGTTTGTAGGTTTAAGGTGAATAAGTTTGGCTTTGTTTTTAACTAATGCCACTAAAAAGCCTTTTGAATCTTTCATTCAAAGTTGCAAAATTGGCAGACACTTTTTGCCAGACAAAGGTAATGACTGTTGTTTGACTTTGGTATTTAGCATTTAACCCTTAAGGTACCACAATGCTTTATAAAGTTTTAATATGTTCTTAAATAAAGACTAAAGTCATGGATGTAATAAGCAGCAGCCTAGAGCTGCAGTTTAAAAAAAAAAGGGAGGGGGAGACAGTGCCCTCTGGAGCAACAGCAGGGGAAAGCTGCACAGAGAATCAAGGTTAGAAATACTGAGCCTTCAGATGGCTCTAAATAATCAGACAGCCACTGTCACTTTAATGCAAGTACATGAAAACTCTGTGAGCACAAAAAAAAAAAAAAAAAAGGCATTATAGTAACACTGCTTCTCAGCTTAGCACAGCAGAAAAACTATTACAAACCTGGCCTGCTGTATAAAAAGGAAAACTGAGCTACATCGCATCATACCTGCACTGTGGGATAATTCACCCTAAACACTTAAGAGGTAGAAGCCGTTGAAACATGGCCTACCACAGGATAGGTGGGGAGTAATTCTCTGTTTTGCGTGCAATCAGCAAGGAAATTTGTAAAAAAACAAACAAACAAAAGTATTTTAAGCAATAAACTGCTGCCCCCCCACAAGGGGGTAGAAAAATGATTTTTTGTCTTTCAGAACTTCAGGAAAAAATGGTGGCAACTCAGAAGACTATGGATCTACTGTCGCAACAAAAATTATGTTTTGTGTTGTCAGGGTCGGCTCCAGGCACCAGCGTAGGAAGCAGGTGCTTGGGGCGGCCAATTGAAAGGAGCCACACTCCATCCGGTATCTGGGGGCATGTCCAGGTCTTCAGCGGCAATTTGGCGGCAGGTCCCTCAATCCCTCTCTGAGCTGCTGCTGAATTGCCGCCAAAGAGGAAGAGAGGGAGGATCCACCACCGAACTGCCACAGAAGTGGTGTGATTGAGCTGTCGCCGAAGCGCTGCCGCTCTTCCCTTCCCTCCCCCCCACTTGGAGCGGTAGAAAAGCTGGAGCCGGCCCTGTGTGTTGTTTGTCTTGTTGCCAACGTTGTGTATTGTGTTTTTTTTTTTTTTTTTTTTTTTTAAAAAAGAGAGACTACCAGGAACAAACCATCCCGATGTGCAAAAACAATAGCAAATATGGCAGGCGACCAGCTTGGCTTAACTGTGAAATCTTCAGTGAGCTTAAACACAAAAAGGAAGCTTACAAGAAGTGGAAACTTGGACAGATGACTAGGGAGGCACATAAAAATATTTCATGAGCATGCAGGAGGTGTAATCAGGCAGGCCAAAACACAACTGGAGTTGCAGCTAGCAAGGGATGTGAAGGGTAACTAGAAGGGTTTCTACAGGTATTTTAGCAACAAGGAAAAAGGTCAGGGAAAGAGCGGGACCCTTAATGAAAGGAGGAGGCAACCTAGCGACAGAGGATGTGGAAAAAGCTGAAGTACTCAGTGCTTTTTTTGCCTCGGTCTTCACAGACAAGGTCAGATCCCAGACTGCTGCACTGGGCAACTCAGTATGGGGAGGAGGTGAGCATCCCTCAGTGGTGAAAGACCAGGTTAAGGACTATTTAGAAAAGCTGGACATGGACAAGTCCATGGGGGCGGATCTAACGCATCTGAGGGAGTTGGCTGATGTGATTGCAGAGCCATTGGCCATTATCTTTGAAAACTCATGGTGATTGGGTGAGGTCCCAGATGATTGGAAAAAGGGAAATATAGTGCCCATCTTTTAAAAATGGAGAAGGAGAATCCGGGGAACTACAGACCAGTCAGCCTCCCCTCAATCCTTGGAAAAATGATGGAGCAGGTCCTAAAGGAATCCATTTTGAAGCACTTAGAGGAGAGGAAGGTGATCAGGAACAGACTACATGGATTCACCAAGGGCAAGTCATGCCTGACAAACCTGATTGCCTTCTATGATGAGGTAACTGGCTCTGTGGATATGGGGAAAGCAGTGGACATGATATATCTTGACTTTAGCAAAGCTTTTGATATGGTCTCCTGCACTTAGGATGGAAGAATCCCATGCACCGCTATAGGCTGGGGACCTACTGGCTAAGCAGCAATTCTGTGGAAAAGGGTCTAGGAATTACAGTGGATGAGAAGCTGGACATGAGTCAGCAGTGTGCCCTTGTTGTCAAGAAGGCTAGCAGCACATTGGGCTGCATTAGTAGGAGCATTGCCAGCAGATTGAAGGAAGTGATTATTTGGCACTGGTGAGGCCACATCTGGAGTATTGCATCCAGAAAAGTATTGCGTTCCCCCACTACAGAAGGGATGTGGATAAATTGGAGATAATTCAGTGGAGGGCAACAAAAATGATTAGGGGGATGTGGCACATGACTTACGAGGAGAGGCTGTGGGAAGTGGAGTTATTTAGTCTGCAGTAGAGAAGAGTGAGGAGGGATTTGATAGCAGCCTTCACCTACCTCAAGGGGGTTCCAAAGAGGATGGAGCTCAGCTGTTCTCAGTGGTGGCAGATGACAGAACAAGGAGCAATGGTCTCAAGTTGCAGTGGGGTAGATTTAGGTTGAATATTAGGAAACACTATTTCACTAGGAGGGTGGCGAAGCACTGGAATGGGTTATGTAGGGAGGTGGTGGAGTCTCCATCCTTAGAGGTTTTTAAGGCCCGGCTTGACAAAGCCATGGCTGGGATGATTTAGTTGGGAATTGGTCCTGCTTTGAGCAGGGGGTTGGACTAGATGACCTCCTGAGGTCTCTTCCAACCCTAATCTTCTATGATCCATGATTCTATAATACTGCATTAGGAAAAATAAATAAATACAACATACATTTTAAGCACAAAATAAAATTACAAAGGGCAAGGAATGGTATGTAAAAACATTGGTTACTGCGAAATCAGTAATAATTGGCAAATCTTCATCAACTTCCAGCCTCCAAGCCCTGCTAAGTGTACCTGGGTATAGTAATCAGGAGAGAGGGCAGGCAATAGCCCAACGAAAAGGCACTGCTAGAAATACCAGCCTGCACAGAGCCCCTCTCCTTACAAGTCTCGTTGGGTGGATTCAATTTCCTGCGGCCACATATTTACAAGTATGCTGAGATTACATTTCCTTTACGGAAACTGTTGAAGAAAAAGACTCAATGGCCAGAACAGGATCCGCTCCAAGTACTTTAAAGCAAAAAGCAGCTGCAACTCCAGCTTTACACTTTCCTGAGGAGTCAAAGCCATTTGTTATCCGTCTGGCTGCTAATGACGTAGCACTAGCAGCTACTCTACTGCAAAATAATGAAGAAAGAAAACTGGTGCCAGTAGCCTATGAATCAAGGAAACTGCAAAGTGCAGAATTAAATTTTGATCCCTGTGAACATGAATGCCTAGCCGCTGTCTGGGCAGTACACTCCTTTGAGCCACTCATAGGCACAGCACTCATTACTATTCAAAGTACTCACACTCCCCTTAAATATATTTTGTCAGGCAAACCGATGGGCAGTAAGGTTTCTAATACTCTCATGGCCCAGTGGACCCTCATTCTAGTTAACAAAGAAGTCACTACTGAAACAGTGTCCAAACCAGACATGTTTCAGAGTGGTAGACGTGTTAGTCTGGATCCACACAAAGAACAGGACCACTTGTGGCACTTTAGAGACTAACAAATTTATTTGAGCATAAGCTTTTGTGGGCTAAAACCCACTTCATCGGACGTATGCAGTGGAAAATAAAGTAGGAAGATTATAATATTATATATATATATAGAGAGAGAGAGGGAGAGAGATACGGGAGACCGCCCTTTGATACGAGAGACCGGGGTTCAAATCCCGGTTGGTACCCAACTTTCCAGTAGGGGTCCTTGGGCAAAAGACCCCCTAACACTTCACCTGCCTACCTCAAATATGAGAGTGACACGAACTAGGAGAGTCATGCCGGCTCGGACGTCGCCTGGATTAACAAGTCCGCGCAGATGTTGAGGAACCAGGACAATCTGACGATAAGTGGGCTACTGGAACAAACCATTCATGGACAGACAAGAAAACCTGGAACTGATGGAATGCTACTACAACAGTAGACCTAATTAGCCTGCCTTGATTGGCTGCAGTGTTCTAATTAAAGTAGCTATTTCTACTGCCTTCTAGAAAGATCTTAATTGGCTCCAGGTGCCTTGATTAACCTGGAGCAACTGCCATTTGGTTACCAGGGTACTAGGGATTTGTTTAGCCTGGGCTAACATACCTGTTGCTCAGTACTTTACTGTAGCCATCTGGCCTTGCCCCATCACATACAAAAAAAAATTCCCCTCTCACCCTATGGGTGGTATGTGTCTTCCTCAACTCGGTCCTCTACCAGAGCCTGGGAGTTTGAGGGTTCTGCGCAGTATCTTAGCTGTTCCTAGCACTGCACTCTTCTGGACAGAGAGCTCTGATGTTGTTCCTGGATCTGTTGGAGCCACTCACCCAGCTTAGGAGTCACAGCCCCTAGGGCTCCTACCACCACTGGGACCACTTTGGCCTTCACTTTCCACTCCTTTCTAGTTCCTCTTTCAGGCCCTGTACTTCTCCAGCTTCCATATTCCTTCTTCCTGATGTTGCTGTCACTTGGCACTGCTATATCTATCACCACCGCTGTCTTCTGCTCCTTGTCTATTACCACGATGTCTGGTTGATTGGCCAGTACCTGCCTGTCCGCTGGATCTGGAAGTCCCAGAATCTTAGCCCTGCTATTCTCCACAACCTTCTGCGAATCTCCCATCTGGTCTTGGGAGGGTCTAGCCCATACGCTGTGCAGAGTTCCTGTACACAATGCCAGCCACTTGGTTGTGCCGTTCAGTGTATGCTGTTCCTGCCTGCATCTTACATCCTGCCACTAGTGTTGGACTGTCTCTGAGGCCTCTCTGCACAGTCTGCACCTTGGTCCTCTCTAGTGTGGTAGACCCCTACTTCATGGATTGGTGCTCAGTGCCTGTTCCTGTGCTGCTATGATCAGTGCTCAGTGCTGTCTTTTAGTCCAGCCCTTTCCAGCCACTGGTAGATTCCCAATGGTCAGCCACCTCAGCTATCTGTCGATGGTACATCCCATGAAGGTCTTGTCTTGCCATGGCACTTCTTCTGCTTGGTCTTCCTCCCATGTCTGCTGCTGCCTCAGGCATTCTCTCAGCAGCCTCATCTTTGGGGCCATCTTACTGATGTACTCCTGGATGTTCCAGGTTTCATCCAGGATAGTGGCCTTGACGTCACCAAGCCCCGCCCGCCTTCTTTCCGGCTGGTATACAGTCTCTGGGTGTTGGACTTGGGGTGGAAACCTCCGTGCATTGTGAGGAGCTTCCGGTTTTCACATCGGCACCTCCATGTCCTCCTTGGGCCAGCTCACTATACCGGCAGGGTATCTGATGACCGGCAGGGCGTATCCGTTGATGGCGTGATCTTGTTCTTCCCACTAGAGCTGGCTCTCAGGACCTGTCTTATCCTTTGGTGATACTTGGATGTTGCTGTCTTCCTTGCTTCCTCATCGTGGTTTCCATGTGACTGCGGGACGCCAAGGTACTTGTAGCTGGTCTGTATGTGCTATGTGGCCCGCTGGTAGTTCACCCATCAGTCTTGACTACCTTCCCTCTCTTCACTACCATCCGGCTACACTTCTCCAGTCCGAATGACATCCCGATATCCTCACTGTAGATCCGCGTCAGGTGGATTAGCGAGTCGATGTCTCGTTCATTCTTAGCATACAGCTTGATGTCCTCCATGTAGAGGAGTGGCTGATGGTATTCCACTCCTGAACCTGTACCCGTATCCAGTCTTGTGATTATCTGGCTGAGGGGTTTAAGCCTATGCAGAACAGCAGCGGGGACAGTGCATCACCTTGGTATTGCGCACTTGATGGCCACTCGTGCAAGTTGCCTTGAGTTGACTTCCAGTGTTGTCTTCCATAGTCCCATTGAGTTCTTGAGGGAGGTCCTTAGTGTCCTGTTGACTTTGTATAGCGCCAGACATTCACAGATCCACGTGTGCGGCATTGAGTCATAGGCTTCCTATAGTCAATCCAGGCTGTGCTCAGATTGGTCTGTCTTGGGCGACTGCTCTATCTATGAGCACTGGTGTTTTGACCTCTGGTGTGTTCCATGCCCTTCTGAGCTGTACTCATGTACTGGGCCATGTGGTCCTGTAGCTTGGCAGCTATGATGCCTGATAGGACTTTCCATGTTGTGGGGAGGCAGGTTATTGGCCGGTAGTTGGCCGTTCGTCCTTGGCGGGGTTTTCTGAATGACACTGTCCTGTCCTGTGTTTAGACCAGTTCTGGGTGGGAGCTGCTGCTAGCACTGGTTACATCTGTGCGCTAAGCGTTCATGCACTGCTGTTAATTTCTTTAGCCGTACGGTGTGGATATGTTGGTCCAGGTGCTGTCACTCTTTCAATGTTCTTGACCGCTGCGGTGTTCTCCTGTGATGGACTGTTTCTGTTCTGGAGATTGCTGTGGCTTTTCTCGGTCCTGCAGACTTTTGCCGGTGTTATGAAGTCTTCTCTTTCCTCCATATGTCCTTCCAGTATGTTCAGCTTTCGCTTGCTGTGCTCTGCTGTTATTGTGTTGTTGCTCGCAGTTGGGAGTACAACTTGAGGTTCTTATGGAAAACGGGCAATTACTTTTTGTGCTCTGCTCTCTAGTGTATCTCTTAGCTGGTAGCCAGTGCTTGAGCTTTGTTAGCATGCTCAGGCTTCAGATGGAGCAGCCGCTTGTATTTTTCAAGTAGAAAGTTTATCCTTAATCTCTAAACCTATGTAGTTCAGCGACTACCACTTCCTCCGAGTCGCCTTGATCTTATCCTCCAACTATTTCCAGGGTGGGGTAATACTGTTGTTTTCTTGATCGTGTAGACAAGCATCCAGATTAGAGCTGTAGCGATACAGTATGGTTGAAGTATGGGGGTAGACGGGATTGTGATGAGGGCTATTGGCATCTTCTATACATACTACTTGATGGACTTCCCAGGGGGGGCGAAGCCTTGTAATCGGTCTCGAGATTGACTGTAAGCTATTATTTTCCATGATCTTATCCTCATGACAGCTGCTGTGCCTGCAATGGAGAGGTGACAGTGAAGTTCCAGCTCAGGTGTGGCGCACATTCACTTGTTCTTCCAAGTTCTGAGTCTGGATGTAGGATGGAGTTGGTTTATCTCATAAGCTGTGGAGCAGCTTCCTGCTTACTATGTTGAAGCTTGGGTAACTAGCTGTTGTCTCAAGTAAAGTGTGAGTAGTCTTTGTCTCCACATAGTCCGCCTCGGTAAGGTAATGGTAGGCCTGTACCTCTCCATTCATATCCCCTCTATTAGGTCTACTGTTTGTAGTAGCATTCAATCAATAGGTTCTATTGTCGTCGTCATGAATGGTTGTTCCAGTAGCCACTTATCGTCAGATTGTCCTGGTTCCGCAACGATTGGCGGGACCTTGTTAATCCGGGCGACTCGACCGCATGACTCTCAGTTGCGGTCACGTCGTCATTATTGAGGTAGGCAGCTGAAGCGTTAGGGGGTTCTTTTGCCAGGACCCGCTATGAAAGTGGGTACCAACGCGGGATTATGAACCCGCGTTCTCTGTATGCAAAGGCGGTCTCCGTTCCAAAGGCGGAGAGCGCTCTTAAACCACTACGCTATCCACTGCTGTGTGGTAAACACACACAGCACACCAACACACACACAACATGAAAAAAATGGGTGTTTGCTCATATTTACTATTACATGAGGGTAAATCATTTTAAGGGGTCTGTTTATCAGCAGGAAAGAAAAAAAATCTTTGTTGGTGATAATTCAGGATGGCCCATTTCAACAGATTGACAAGAGGTGCGAGTACAGTAGGAAAAATTAGAATTGGGGATAGTTTTTTACTTGTGTATGACCAGCTATTCCAGTCTTTATTCAAGATAAATTAATGGTGTCAAGTTTGCAAATTAAATTGCAATTCTGCAGTTTCTCATTGGAGTTGTTTTGAAGTTTTTTGTTGGAGTATGAGAACTTTGCGGTCTTAATCAGGGTGAGCGAAGGTTGAAGTGTTTCGCGACTGGTTTTTGAATGTATAGATTCTTGACGTTGATTGTGTATTTATTCTTTGAGAAGAGATGTTGGTTTGGCAATCTAATGGGGAGGGGCATTGCTGGCAATGATGGCATCTATCACGATTTTGTAACGTGCAGGTGAATGAGCCTTGATGTGGGGCTAGTTATGATGGGTCGTTGATAGATGTGGACAGAGTGGAAGCTTTGTTGCAGCGATAGGTCTAGGTTAGTGTTTTTGTTGCGGTGGTGTGAGTGGTTGGTGTGAGTATTTGCTTAGGGTGGGGCTGTCTGTAAGCGAGGACTGGCCTGTCTCCCAAGGTCTGTGAGAGTGAGGGATCATCCTTCAGGATAGGTTGTAGATCCTTGATGATGTGCTGGAGAGGTTTTAGTTAGGGGCTGTAGATGATGACTAGTGGCGTTCTGTTACTTTCTTTGTTGGGCCTGTCCTGTAGTAGGTGACTTCTGGGTAGTCTTCTGGCTCTGTCAATCTGTTTCTTCCCTTCAGCAGGTGGGTATTGTAGTTGTAAGAATGCTTGATAGAGATCTTAAAGGTGTTTGTCTCTGTCTGAGGGGTTGGAGCAAATGTGGTTGTATCTTGGAGCTTGGCTGTAGATAATGGATTGTGTGGTGTGGTCAGGATGGAAGCTGGAGGCATGTAGGTAAGTATAGAGGCCGGTCTAGGGTGGTGTTTATGTGACCATCACTTGTTAGCACTGTAGTGTCCAGGAAGTGGGTCTCTTGTGTGGACTGGTCCAGGCTGAGGTTGATGGTGGGATGGAAATTGTTGAAATCACGGTGGAATTCCTCAAGGGCTTCTTTCCAAGGGTCCAGATGATGAAGACGTCATCAATGTAGCGCAAGTATAGTAGGGGCTGTGACGGGTTGGATCACAGAAACCCCCTGGGAGCTGCCACCTGATGCGCCAAGACTAATTCTGCCCCGCTTTCCCTGCCAGCTCGGGGCCCCAGCACCCTGTCTTGCTGAGCCAGACACTCCCGTCTGCTCCAACAAGGACCCAGGGTCTGAATTACTTGCCCCAAAGCTTTAGACTTAACTGAAAGCAGCTTACTGAAGTGTTCTTATCTTTAACACTCAGATACCCAAGTCCCAATGGGGTCTAAAACCCAAATAAAATCTGTTTTACCCTGTATAAAGCTATAAAGTTTGCCTTCTATAACACTGATAGAGAGAGATGGACAGCCGTTTGCCTCTTCCCCCCCACCCCCCGGGTATTAATACATACTCTAGGTTAATTATTTAAAAAAAGTGATTTTATTAAATACAGAAAGTAGGATTTAAGTGGTTCCAAGTAGTAACAGACAGAACAAAGTGAATTACCAAGTGAAATAAAATAAAACACATAAATCTATGTCTAATACAGTAATACAATTGAGTACAGATAAAATCTCACCGAGAGATGTTTCAATAAGTTTCTTTCACAGACTAGACTTATTTCTTGTCTGGGCCCAATCTTTTCACCAGGTATAATCCTTGTTCCAGCTCAGGGGGTAGCTAGGGGATTGCTCATGATGGCTCTCTCCTTTTCTCTGTTCCACCCACTTACATATCTTTTGCATAAGGCATGAATCCTTTGTCCCTCTGGGTCCCCCCTCCCCCAGGGGAAAAGCACCAGGTTAAAGATGGATTCCAGTTCGGTGACATCACATGTCATTGTAAGACTTCATTACCCACTTGCCAGCACACAGGTATACAGGAAGCCTTACAGGTAAAACAGAGCCATCTGCAGTCAATTGTCTTGGTTAATGGGAGTCATCAAAATTCCAAACCACCATTAATGGCCCACACTTTGCATAATTACCATAGGCCCTCAGAGTTATATTTTATATTTGTAGTTTCAGATACAAGAGTGGTACATTTATACAGATATAATGATCACACTCAGATTCTAAGCTCTGTAATGATACCTTACAAGAGACTTTTTGTAAGAAGCATATTCCAGTTACATTATGTAACGGCCTTGGCCGCGGCTCAGCTCCGCATCGCAGGGGCTGAGCGAAAGGAGTCTGTAGTCCAAGCCCTTAGGTAGGGCGGGACAGCGAACAAACAGGTTAGGGGCTTTGGCCCTGTGAAGCAGGGCAGAGCAACAAGCGGTCTAGGGGCTCCGGCCCTTTGGGGCAGGGCAGAGCGACAAATACTCTAGAGGCTCCGGCCCTTTGTGGCAGGGCAGAGCAAGGGACAATTGGAGGCGATCACGTTCAGTAAAGGGAGGGGGGAGTCTGCCACCCTTAAGGGGTGGCAGGGGGAACGCAGGCCCTCCCACTCCGCTGCGTTCCAGCCCAGGGCCCTAGTAGCGGCGGTCGCCGCTAAGGCGGTCAGTGGGGATCCCGGCCCGAAACACACTGACCGGGTGAGCAGCAGGGTTCCCACCGAAACACACAGACCGGAGGGTCAGTGGGGATCCTGGCCGACGCACACGACCATCGGGGGACAACGACATCGATTCGGGCTTCTGCGGCTGATGGTTGTAGCCCGGGATGCTTCCTCCCTCCTGGGTACTGCCCTTCCGCTGGCGGGGTCGTCAAGGGTTCCCAGACCATCGTTCTCAGCTGGCTTGGCACAGGGGGTCCGTCCAGTCCTCGGTCGGGTCAGGCGGGTCCGATCAATCCTCAGCGTCTGGGTTCGGTTGCAGGACGGTAGTGGGTACCGGGGTCCAGCTCGGTCCTCCTCAGCGTCCTGGGGTTCGGGCGGCCGTCAGTCTCGGGGTACCGGGGTCCAGGTGTCCGGTCCAGTCCTGGGTGGGCAGCGGCGGTCAGTCCTCGCAGGGCAGCGTCTGACGGCAGCGGCCGCTGCTGTGGTGCTGGCTAGGGGAGGTCGGCAGGGCCCTTGGCGAGCGGGGGTAAGCCGGGCCCAGCGGGAGCTCGGCACCACATCTGTTTCTCCGGCG
>NC_133778.1:6301007-6358925 GCF_003597395.2 Chelonoidis abingdonii
ACTGACTTGAAGGTTTACATTGTCCCCAAATGTGAAATAGTTGTGGGTGAGGACAAAGTCACAAAGTTCAGCCACCAGGTTTGCCGTGACATTATCGGGGATACTGTTCCTGATGGCTTGTAGTCCATCTTTGTGTGGAATGTTGGTGTAGAGGGCTTCCACATCCCTAGGGGCCCGGATGGCGTTTTCTGGAAGATCACCAATGGATTGTAGTTTCCTCAGGAAGTCAGTGGTGTCTCGACGACAGCTGGTAGCACTGGTAGTGCAGGGCCTGAGGAGAGAGTCTACATAGCCAGACAATCCTGCTGTCAGGGTGCCAATGCCTGAGATGATGGGGCATCCAGGATTTCCAGGTTTATGAATCTTGGGTAGCAGATAGAATACTCCTGGTCAGGGTTCTAGGGGTGTGTTTGTGCAGATTTGTTCTTGTGCTTTTTCAGGGAGTTTCTTGAGCAGATGGTGCAGTTTCTTTTGGTAACTCTCAGTGGGGATCAGAGGGTAAAGGCCTGTAGAATGTGGTGTTAGAGAGCTGCCTAGCAGCCTTTCGTTCATATTCCGACCTATTCATGATGATGACAGCATCTCCTTTGTCAGCCTTTTTGATTATGATGTCAGAGTTGTTCCTTAGGTTGTGGATGGTGTTGCGTTCTATATGGCTGAGGTTATGGGGCAAGTGATGCTGCTTTTCCACAACTTCAGCCCGTGCACACTGGCGGAAACAATCTATGTAGAAGTCCAGTCTGTTGTTTCGACCTTCAGGAGGAGTCCACGCAGACTCCTTTTAGTAGTACTGGTAGGAGGGTTCCTGTGGGTTAGTGCGCTGTTCAGAGGTGCATTGGAAATATTCCTTGAGTCGGAGTTATTGAAAGTAGGATTCTAGATAGGACACCACAGAACTGTAACATGTTGGTGGGGGTGGCTGGGCAGGAGTGGCCCTGAGATAGGACAGATTCTTCTTCTGGGCTAAGAATGTAACTGGATAGATTAATACTGTTGGTGGGCTAAGGGAACCACTGTTGTGGCATGTAGTAGTTCAGATAGTTTAGTGTCCTTTTTCCTTTGTAGAGAAGCAAAGTGTGTGTTGTAAATGGCTTGTCTAGTTTTTGTAAAGCCCATCCACATGGAAGTTTGTGTGGAAGGTTGTTTTTTTGTGAGACTACCCAGTTTTGAGAGCTCACTGTTGATTTTTCCTTGTTTGCTGTGTAGGATTTTGATCAGGTGGTTCCACAGTTTCTTTGACAGTGTGGGGACAATCTGTCAGCATAGTCTGTGTGGTATGTAGATTGTAATGGATTTTTTACCTTCAGTTCTTTTGGTATGATGTCCATCTGTTTGCATTTGGAAAGGAAGATGTCTGTCTGTATCTATATGAGTTTTTTCATTAAGTTGATGGATTTCCACTTCATATGGTTAAATTCAGTGCCTTGCATAGTGACAGGTTTCAGAGTGGTAGCCGGGTTAGTCTGTGTCCGCAAAAATGAGGAGTACTTGTGGCACCTTAGACACTAACAAATTTATTTGAGCATAAGCTTTTGTGGGCTGAAACCCACTTCATCGGATGCATGCAGTGTTGCCATACTAACTATAATGAGGGTAATCAGTTAAGGTGGGTTATTATCAGCAGGAGGAAAAAAAACCTTTGTAGTGATAATCAGGATAGCCCATTTCCAACAGTTGATAAGAAGGTGTGACTTATGCTTTAATTGAAAAAGGAAATAAACATGAGTGCCCAGAGATCAGTCTGGAGCAGGGGATTGCCTTAGTGCAAATGCCCCCTCTTGAGGAACTGGATACTCTAGGCCAGGAAAAACGTTTGGTTTATTGATGGGAGTACAATGGTAATCAAAGGGAAAAGATGGATTAAATATGCCGCTATTAACCTAGAAGAGGAGCTTATTCAGGGACATTTGGCCTATGGGTCAGCACAGCATGCTCAGCTTCACGCTATATACCAAGTTTTAAAACAGTATGAAGGCTCCCCCGAGACCTATATATATCTATGCCAATAGTCACTTTGTGTGAAGGGGATACACTATTGGATGTACGACTGGCAAAGAAATGGGTGGAAAGGATACAAAAGTGGTATGCAGGTCTGGGGACCCCCCCAAGGTTATAGATTCAGAAAATGGGGGTGAATTTGTGGGGGAAATCTTTACCATAATGATGCATGCTTTGGGAATTAAGCAAAAGTTTCACATCCCAGACCGACCTCAAGACAGGTGGAGAGAATAAATCACACCATTAAGGAAGCACTGCAGAAAGTAGTAGACCACACCGGTAAGAACTGGCCTGAAAAGCTGCCCTTGATCCTGGCTGCCATCCGCAGCAGTGACAGGCTGAGAACAAAAATCCAGCCATACCAAATTTTGTTTGGGCAACTGATTTAGTTAACAACTGATCCCAAATGCTTCACTAGAGATTCTGAGGAATACCCTGTGACAACACAGCAAGGTCCATAGATTTCTATGGGAACTTTTTACTATAAAAGAAGGGTGTATTGCTATGGGACGTTGGGTTCGTTCTGCAGCAACATCAGAGCTTCAAACGTGTTTGACAGAGACCCAGCTCCCCACCCATGTGTGCAGTTTCAGTTGGCTGCTGGATCTGACCGAGCAACACTAAGGACTGGTAACTAACTATAAGATCCAGCTGCAGAATCTTTGCGGGTGTGTTTGTGTGATGCTGATTGTAATGCTTAAATTGAACTCTCAATAAACACAGTGTATTGCCTTATCCCCTTTAAAAAGATTCGGTGCGCTTCTTATAAGCGTAACAAAGTGGTCTCCAGCCAAAAACAATTCCTAGACTCACAGCTGGTAGGCCTGGTGGGTCTCCATGCTCCCACAGCCAGTGCAAGGCTGGTGGGTCCCTTTGGCAGGTACCCCAGCAGAGTGCCATTCTGGGGCACAGGGTCTCCTCCCATCCATCTGCAATGTGGGATTGGGTGAGGTCTCCTCTCCCACAGGCTCTGGAGAGCCTGCCAGAGTGAGCGGGGATGGTGTGCCAGGGCTCACTGCTCTGCCATGCTGCCATCTCAGTGGCGGTGAAGGGTAAGGCAATCAGAGGGAGCCATGGAGGGCCTGATGATGGGTGTGGATTGAGCTGGAGGTCATTGCTTTTTGACTTTGAGAATCAGCGCTGAAGAGCTTTCAAAATGCAAAACGTTGCACTGGCTGGGGACGGTCGGAGGAGAGCAGCGCTCTGATCACACAGACCTGTGGTGAGGAATCCCCCAGTGGCCTGTGCAGACAGTGTCCCATGTGCTGTATAAGACCAAAGGGGTACAAAGCAGGAGGAAGGGAGGCGAGCAGGGGAAGGATCTGGCTCTGTGATGGAAAACACCCCTGTGTGAGGTTCAGTGAAAATAATGTACCGACTCCTACAGGGGTGAAGAGCTCTGGGTGTTGTAGGAAGGAAAAGCTAAATGCAGCTTTGTCTCCTCCTTAGCACGTAGGCTTGATTTTTGTTTTGTAGCCTTTGATTTTTCAGAATGACCTAAAGTAAACCAGGATTGACAGAACATTCATTTCAAATAAAAGTGCCCTCTGCATTTCCGCAGCACAGTTTGTGGGGAAAGGGCTGCAATTAACTTGAGCCACTTTGCACTTCCTTGGGGCTGGTGTAGGTAACAGCAATCTCTCAGGCCATGTCTACACTTACAAATTTACAGTGGTGCAGCTGTACTGATACAGCTGCGCCTCTCGCCACGTTATGCCAACGAGAGAGAGCTCTCCTGTCAACATAATGAAACCAGCTCAACGAGTGTCTCCCGCCGGCATAGCACTGTGCACACCAGCACTTATGCTGTGTAAACCCGTCGGGCTGGGGCTCGTCCCCCTCAGGCGTGGTGGGGAGCCAGGGCGCCTCCTTACACACAGCAGTCCGCGTCTACGCCTGGCCCTTGGGCATGGCGGGCGGCAAATGGTTCAGGCTCGGCTCTGGCACTCAGGGGCTGAGCAAACACAGTCTGTAGCCGAAGCCCTTGGTCAGGGCGAGGCAGCAAATAGTTCAGGCTCAGCTCAGGGGCTGAGCAAACACAACACAGTACAAGCAGTGACTCTATACAGAAGGCCTCTTCAGGCCACGGAGAGGGGGAATCTGCCACCCTTGGACTCCCACTCCACTGCGCCCCAGCCCGGGGCCTTAGCAGTGACAAGGGTTCGCTGCAGTCAGTGGGGAATCCAGGCTGCAACACACTGACATGGGTTCACAGTCCCCAGGAGCCAGACTGGGGTCGGCTACCCCCGGGCTACTTCCAATTCCCTCCTCTCCCTGTACCTGGCCTCCGCTGGCGCAGTTCGGGGGGGTCCCAGACCATGGGTTCCTCTGGATGTTGGGAGGCAGGACACTCCGACGGCTCCTCCGGATAGCGAGCGCAGGGCAGGTCAGGCTGGGGGTCCTCCGGGTACCGGGCACGAGGCAGGTCTGGCCAGCGCTCCTCTGGATAGCGGGCGCAGGGCAGGTCAGGCTGGGGGTCCTCCGGGTACCGGGCCCGAGGCAGGTCTGGCCAGCGCTCATCTCCCGGATAGCAGGCACGGGGCAGGTTGGGCCCAGTGGGAGCTTGGGCTCAGGTCCTGTCCTCTTCGGCGGCCAGCCGCCCAACCTAGACTCTGGGGTCGGGCTTTTTTATACTTTCCTGTCCAGCCCTTGACTTCCAGGGGGGCGGGGGACAGGTGGCATTGGCTCTCCGCCCACGGAGTGCCTGCCGTCTGGCTTGTCCCCTCAGGCGCGGCGGGGAGCCAGGGCGCCTCCTTACATGCCTGGCAAAAGTTATTGTGCACTTGGGAGGGGTTGTTTTGCAGCATCCCTGAGTGACAAAAGCTTTGCTGACGAGTAAAACTAGTGGAGACATGGCCTGCAGTAATCCAGGGAACTATCATTGTGGTCTGGAGACAGGGTGTAAGCTGGCTGGCTGAAATGCCAGGGAGTCATGCCTGCTGCAGCTTGGTAGTGGGCACTGGGTCTGGGTGTTGGCGAGTGGGGTGTGAAATTAAAAAATAAAGCTAATGTGCAGAAACAGCCAGACACAACCTTGAATCAGTTTTCCGTTCGTCCTCTTTCCCAGAGGAAGCTTGCTGGGCTTGTCTTCAGCATGTTCTCGCTATTGTTGATGTTCTTCTTCTCTTTGGCTGGAGATTTTTTTGCAGGCCTACCCTAATACTAACAAAGCTGGGTGGTTTGGTTTCACAGCGGGTGCAGGTACGCTATTAATCTGGACAGGCAGAAGAAAGGAAAATCATTGTCAAAGAGATGTTTTAGGATGTTTGCCTCTTTCATTGACTTAACGAGAAATCTGTGACTATAGGAATGTCACGGAGTCCCGGGCGATGCTCTGGAACTGCTCTGCCACGAAAGCCAGGCAGGACTTTGGGGAGCCTCTCTCCCTCTTGGAGCAGACTTGTTCAGGGCAAGAAGCTCACACGGCTTCACTCCTGGGTCCTCTCCTTGGAGCATTCAGCATCCTCTGCCTCCGTGCGCTTCCCACAGCGAGTTCCGCCCAGCGGGGTCCTGGGGAAAGCCACAGGGTCCTGCACCCCACTTTGCAGTCAGACGTGACTCTCAGCCAGCCAGTAAAACAGAGGTTTATTCAATGACAGGAACAGGGTCTAAAACAGAGCTTGTAGGTACAGCGAACCGGACCCCTCGGCCGGGTCCATTCTGGGGGTCCAGTGAGCCAGACCCCACGTCTGCACTTCACTCCTCATCCCCAGGCCAGCTCCCAACCCACACCCCCTCCAGCCCCTCCCTCCTCTCTGCTCAGCTCCTTTCCCGGGCCAGGAGGTCACCTGATCCCTTTGTCTCCAACACCTTCAGTTGGCACCTTTGCAGAGGAGGGGCCCAGGCCATCAGTTGCTAGGAGACAGAGGGCCAGGCATTTAGGTGCACTGGCCCTTTGCTCTGCAGCAATCACACACCCTTATCCCACCACATAGATACTTAAGAACTGCCTAGGGGACACTGAGGCACCAACACAGTATACAGAGCAAACATTAAGAACATTCCTAGTCATCACAAGGAACAAGACAAATCGATTTTGTGGCTCAGTGTAATCCCAACTGTGCCACTTCCCTGAACTCCTTTGGAATTCAGGACGGGCCTTGTTGCAGGTGACAAGTGAATGCTAGCAGCCAGTAGCATGCTGGTGGGAGATGTGGGCTGCTCTGGATGGCACGCCAGTGCCCCTCTCCAATGGGAGCACCCACCCATTCCAGAAGTGCAGGGCAGAGGCTGGCAGGAGTTGTTTGGCAGCCTAGAGGGGGCTGGTGTGTTCACTCACATTGCACAGCTCTTTATTCTTACTGTAAAGTTCTGGGGAAACAAACAGGTCCCTTGGCATCCTCTAGTGGTGCACGGCCGTCTTGCAGCACGCCTCTCCTGAAGGGTTTGTCCAGCTCTGTTAAAATCATCCTTGGCGTAGCTACGCCCATCAGTTTAGCAGGGCTGTCTCTGTTTCCTGTGTGTCTGGTCTGTGCAGTTCGCTAGCCTATGAACAGGCAGGGAAATAAGAATACAGCTTGCCTCAGAGAACAAGAGATGCACAAGAAACTGGAGAAGAGGAAACAGTGGCTCCTTGTGACCAACTCACGCACTCACTCATTGGTTAGCTGCATACAAGCTGTACAGTGCACATTTCAGAGTCTGAGTCGTTCAGAAAATTGGGGCTGGTTCTGCAGCGCACAGGAATCTCTCTGTAGCCAGTGAAAACTTCCCAGACCATGTTCTCTGCCCACCGAGGACCCTGTACTGTGGTTGAGAACAGGGATTGCTGCTACACCTGATGTGTGGCCCTGACTAGTGCCTGGGCCTGCTGTCCCCAGGTCTGTGAGCCCCTTTGGGTCATGACTCTGCCTTCACTTCCTTTGGCGTCTCGGCCACGACTCCGCAGGCCCATGCGTGTGCCCTCATTATGGTAGGGACCCCATGGTGGCGGGTTCTTGGGGCTTCCATGGGCCTAGAGGTCCAGAGCTGTGCCCAGGGCCGCCCGGGGGGGGCCCAAGTGGGGCAATTTGCCCTGGGCTCTGCAGGGGCCCCCAAGAGAACGGGTGAGGCCTCAGCCCGACCCCGCCCCTCTCCCGAAGCCTCAGCGCATCCAGGACCATCCCTGAACAACTGCAGCGTGGCTTTGGCAGGGTCTGAGCTTCTCCCCACTCAGAGCTGCGTGGTAAGGGGACGGGGCTGGGAGCTCCACACCGAGCAGCTCCTCTCCTTACCATGGGGCTGTGAGCGGGGAGGAGCTCAGGCCCCAGCTGGAGCTCGCAGCCCTGCCCCCTTACCATGCGGCTCTGAGCGGGGAGGAGCTCAGGCCCTGCCGGAGCCATGCTGCAGCTGTCCAGGGATGCTCCTGGGTGCACTGAAGCTCCAGGTGAGGCGGAACCCGGGGGTAAGGGGCCAGGGCTGGAGGGGTTGGGTAAGGGGCAGGAAGTCCTGGGGACAGTCAGGGAACAGGGAGGGGGCAGAGGTTGGGGGGGTGGTCAGGGGACAGAGAACAGGGGGTTGGATGTGGGCGTTCTGGGTCTGTCAGGACTCAGGGGGGGGGTGGATAGGGGTCGGGGCAGTCAGGGGACAGGGAGCAGGGTGGGGTCCCAGGGTGGTGGTGGGGGGGTCTCTGGGGGATGGTGAGGGGCAAGGAGCAGGATGGGTGGGGATTCTGAGGGGGGGGGGCAGTTGGGGGGCAGGAAGTGGGTGGGGGTCAGATAGGGGGCAGGGCCAGGCTGTTTGGGAGGCACAGCCTTCCCTACCCTAAAGCTCATTCAGCAGTTTGAGGCTTGCAGAAGAGCCAAGCTGTTAGCTTTTCCATTAGGCTACCATCCTTTTCACTTCTCAAATGCCAAATTATAGTCTATATTTAATTTCAGTGCCATAGGGAGATTCATGTCAGGGGAGGGTAGCTTCATTTAAAATTAGCCACTGGGGGAGGGATCACATGAGAAAGCAATATCCTACACCACCTACCTCCTTCCCAACCCTACCAAGGGAGACCCCCCCTCCCCTGCATTCCCTGAGGCTTCCAGAGGGGTTAATTCAGTGGTTCTCAAACTTTTGTACTGGTGACCCTTTCACATAGCAAACCTCTGAGTGTGACATCCCCCCCCTTATAAATTAAAAACACTTTTTTATATATTTAACACTATTATAAATGCTGGAGGCAAAGCGGGGTTTGAGGTGGAGGCTGACAGCTCGCGACCCCAGTAATAACCTTGTGACCCCCTGAGGGGTCCCGACCCCAGTTTGAGAACCCCTGGGTTAATTTAATTTTAGCACCCTGTGTCCATTCACATGCATGTGCTATTTTGAGCATTTCAGTTTTCACAACATAGGCTCATCCAGATTCTGGAACAAGCTCAAATGCTCAGTTTATGGAGTATGTACATAAGCTATACTAAAGACAAACCTACAGTAACCATCTCCAGTTTGTGAGGGACCCCGTGGAGCCAGTCTCTAGGAAACAGATACACTCATGGAGGTTAAGTCCATTAATGGCTATTAGCCAGCATGGATAAGGAATGGTGTCCCTAGCCTCTGTTTGTCAGAGGGTGGAGACATGGCAGGAGAGAGATCACTTGATCATTGCCTGTTAGGTTCACTCCCTCTGGGGCACTTGGCATTGGCCACTGTTGGTAGACAGATACTGGGCTGGATGGACCTTTGGTCTGACCCAGTATGACTGTTCTTATGTTCTAAGCTAAATGAACCCGAAGTTATAGAAACAGATGTGAGTCAAGGAAGCCAGCGGAGTATCAGAAACCTGGAAAAATCTCTGACTGGATGGGCTCAGGTGTTTGGTCACAAGCTGAGGTGGTGCAGAAGTTTTGGATTTTTTTTAAGCAGAATTTTTTTTATTGTTTCTTCAGTCAATCAAACATAGCAAGCAGCAAATATTTAACCACACACTTCTGAAACCCCAAACCATGTTCAGGTTTTGGCAGACTAATTTCAGCTTTTCAATTAAAAAAACCACAACAAATTTCGAAGGAAAACAGACATTGTCCATGATTTTTTTTCCTGCTTTTTAAAAACCCCTAGTTTTGGATCCAAAAAAAGTTTTGACAGAAAATATTTGTCCAAGCCTTTTAATGAGCTTTAGTGCCTTTTAGCACTAGCTGATGCTGAGAACCAGTGATACCTTGTAAAGAAGTTTTCTCAAAACTGGGTTTGTGCCGAGATGAGGAAGGTTTATTTTTCCCAGGGCCACCCATGGGGAGGAGCAAGTGGGGCAATTTCCCCAGGCCTCGCAGGGGCCCCCACGAGAACATACTATTGCATTTTTTTTTTATGGAAGGGCCTCCAGAAATTGCTTTGCCCCAGGCCCCCTGAATCCTCTAGGCAGCCCTGGCTGTGCCCATCCTGCTGTGCCCGTCTGTGCTGGCCAGCAAAGTGCAGCCAGTGCCAAGTTTCAGTCAGCAGCTTGTCTGCAGCAGGGCAGGAACTGCACCATCTGAGTCAGAGCTGCTGCCATTACTCAGGCTGGGTCTAACAGCCCACACTGATCCCTCTGTGTCTTCCAGGGAGCGAGGTACGTCCTGTGGTCCATGCTGGGTTCACAGGGGATGCTGGCAGACTGCCAGGGTCCATGGTGCAGCGTCAGGGCCAGCTCTAGGGTTTTTGCTGCCCCAAGCAAAAACATTTTTGGCTGCTCCTACCCCAGCCCTGGGCTCTTCCCTCCCTGCCCTGCACCCGCTGCCGCCCCAGCCCTGGGCTCTTTCCCTCCCCCTCAACCTGCACCCCCCTGCTGCCAGCCCTGGGCTCTTCCCTCCCTGCCCTGCACCCGCTGCCGCCCCAGCCCTGGGCTCTTTCCCTCCCCCTCAACCTGCACCCCCCTGCTGCCCCAGCCTTGGGCTCTTCCCTCCCCCTGTGCTGCCTCAGTTCTGGGCTTCCCCCCTTTTCCCCCCACCAGTGCCCCCCCTGCCACCTGAGTCCTGGGCTCTCCTCCTTCCACCTGCATCCTCCTTCCACCCCAGCCCTGGGTCAGTAGGTCACTGGTAACTTGCTTCCATTTACTAGGAATTTTGGATGTGCACAGAACACAGACAGGATTGATTCCCATATGGTTACAGAGCTGCAGTAAAGTGGAACAATTTTCAGCTTGTGTGATTGGAGGATCTCTGGATGCAGATTATAAGACTGTCCTCCATAAATGAGGAAAAGTTGAGGTGCCTTTATTATTCTTTTGTTCCCCTCTTTCTTTCTATGGGAATTTGCCAATGCAATATCACTGTCTTCCTTTTAAACAAATAAAACTAAAAAAAAAAAAAGGCAATGGCTGTTGAAAATAGCAATTCCAGTCCTAATAACCACTGGGAAGCATTTCTTGCTCAATTTTATCCTACTTTTTCTACAGCAAATTACAGTGGATCAGTATATTTGATTGGGAGAAATGAAGTAACAGCTGCCCAAATTGAGCTTGAGCACTCCTGAATTTTGAGGTGTTCAAATCTGGAAGGCAGGTGCTAGATTCCCTTTCTGAATATTAGCTACATCTGGAAAGGAAAAGTCAATTTCTGCTTCCATGGCTCAGAAGTAGAAATCCTCCTACCTGCCTGGAATTGTATCTAAAGCTGCCCTGCTCCAGAGCCTCCCCTCCCTTACTTTTCATTTTAAATTCTAGTGGGATCCACATACCTGCCTTGCTAGGCTTCAGATAGAGAGGGGCACTGCCCATGTAGTCCACCCAATTCCTTCTTTGGGGGCTGCCAGGTGAGGTCACACCAGTATCCCTAATGCAGTCTGGGGATGTCTCCTAAAGGGGATATCTGGGCCAAAGCCGCCTACGCCTTGGGCACACTTGTTCCCCATTCACAGTGCCACTCCGCTCTAGCACCCAGCTCTACATTCACAGCAATCTGCAGCATGCGGTTTCAGCTACCTCACTCCCTCCTCCTTCCTTTCCTGTTGATAGTAGCCAAGGGAATGCTGGGAAATGTAGTTCTTTCCCTGCTCCAGGGCTGGCTGTATAGGCAAGGAGCTAACCAAGGAACTACAGCTCTCAGAGCCCCCTGTTGGTTCTCAGCTCCCAGGCGTTCTAAAGGTTTGGAGAGGGGCGGTTCTACAGAGACTGCGTCCTCGGTTCCTTGGCAAACTCCCAACTCACTCATTCTAAAATGCAAAGTTTATTGATCGAACACAAGAAAGACCAAGAAATTAAAACAAGCAGTTATACTGACACTGAAATTGATGGATCATGCAAAAACAGCTTACTCAAACCTTTAAAGTCTCTCTCCTTTTGGAGACAACACATCAGAGTCTCTTATTTCCAAAGCAACCTGTCACTGATGAAAAGGAAAGGGTTAATTTAACTTTCAGTCCTGTTGTGTAAAGGGTGTTTGTTTCTTCTAACAGATAGACACAAGGTGGAGGAATATAGGATACAAAAGGTGGGGAAAGTACGGCTTTGGCTGATGTCTTTGGAGCATGGAGCGGCTGATGTTTTGGCTGGCAGGTCAACCACGGCACCTGTTGCTTGGACATGGTTCACTTTCAGGGACGTCATCTGGCTGGGTCTTCTTTCCTTGGGCAGGGCAGGGCTGTGGCCATCTCATCTCGCTGTGCTGATGCAGTGCAATTGATTGCAGGATTTGATGAAAAGTCCAGAGTGAGAGAGAGGATAGGAGGAAGGAAACAGTGGGGCAGAAAGTAACACAGAAGGGAAGAGAGACAGAACAGGATCTTACATGTCTCCCAGATGCTGGCATTGAGGTGTCCCCACTGAAGGGGTGAGGACTGGATATGATGGAGACTTTCAGGACACCCAGGTGAAAAACAAAAGTCCTAGAACAAGAGCAAGACCTGCTGGCCTTCCTCTGGGAAGAAAGCCTTTCAGTCTGGGCTATTCCTTCTCTCTGGGGTCAGAGAAGATGAGTTGAGGCAGGATGCCAGATGGAACAGGAAATTAATGGAAAAAATACAGTCAGCTTTTGGAATCTCTTTTTTAAGTAACCCCAAAAGGGGGGAAGTGGGCTGCATAGTTCCTCTCCCTCATTATTTTGTCCACCAGTTAGGTCTAATATGCATCACACCAATTTTGGTCCATTAACTTCTGGTTCCATACGCATTCAATAGTCTTTGAATCATATCAGCAGGCCCTTTCTCTCTGGACTACTTTAGTCTCTGTCTGGTTCTTTTGCACCTGTTCATAACATTCATCACTGAAAGCAGCTTGACTGACTTTTCACTAACGTTTGTTGCTATGGGCTATTGGAACTTCTAATGAGCTTTCATGTCCTTTTTACAATTGAGCTCACACTTAGAGTAAATGTGCAGACCCAGTTATCATAACACCACCCAGCACCTAAACAGGCTCTCCTGAGTCTCCCCTCCCCCAGCTGCTCTGTTCCACCTCCACCCAGTCTCTGTCATTTAGGCTGAACCTGGAAAAGGGGGGTCCCAAACCTTCTGTTTTCAAAAAATAGCCACATTTTGAGTTTTTTTTTTTTTGTTGACTGAAATATTCTGACCTGTTCCGTGGAAAAGAGGGACATATGGAAGTGTCTACAAACAAATGCAATTCTGCTAGTGCACCCCTAGCTCATGGGACTTGAACAGCATTGGTATGTGCTAGTGATATATGTATGTGTAGCAATTCCTGGATGAAATCCTGCTTCCCCAAGGCAGTGAGAGTTGGGAGAACTTGGCAGAGAGGGAGCAGCAAAGAATTATCCGACGAAGTGGGTATTCACCCACAAAAGCTCATGCTCCAAAACGTCTGTTAGTCTATAAGGTGCCACAGGATTCTTTGCTGCTTTTACAGATCCAGACTAACATGGCTACCCCTCTGATACTTGGCAGAGGAGAGCTCCTACCACAGAGCCTCTCAGAACCTTGTGCTGGAATCCAGGACTGTGTGAGAAGAGAAATGTCCAACACGGAATCTGCCCACAATGGGGCTGGGGCCCTGGGCTGGCCGAGATGGAGTCGTATGTAGCTACTAGCGGTTGGGACCCCTTGGCTCAGGAGGACAGGTGGACAGGTAGCATCACAGTGCATTATGAGGTAGCATTTAGCTCATGGCTGTCACCCTTCACTGGACTGCGGCTACACTGGTACCAGCATGACTGGTCTGACATGGCTGAGTGGGGATGTCTGAGCCCTCACCTGGGCTACCCTGCACAGCTTCAGTCACCACCTGGTTGAGGGAATGCTGAGTCTGGATACAGCGTGGTTAGAGGGAACAGTTGTGTTAGAACTTGACCACTAGCCTTAGTCAGGAGAGGGCCTAGCTACTACAGCAGGGGTGGGCAAAATTTTTGGTCTGAGGGCTGCACTGGGTTTCAGAAATTGTATGGAGGACCGGTTAGGGGAGGCTGTGCCTTCCCAAACAGTCAGGCATGGCCCAGCCCCACCCTCTATCTGACCCCTCCTGCTTCTTGCCCCCTGGGACTCTTGCCCCATCCAACCCCCTTTGTTTCCTGTCTCCTGACAGCCCCCAGAACCCCCACCCGACTGCCGCCCCTCCCCATCCAACCGCTCCTCTCATTCCTGACTGCCCCCCCGGGACCCCTGCCCCCATTCAACCCCCTGTTCTCTCCCCAGCCCCTATCCACACCCCTGCTCCCTGACCACCACCTCGAACTCCTCTGCCCTCTATCCAATCCCCCCTTCTCTCTGTCCCCTTACCATGCTGCCTGGAGCACCGGTGGCTGGCAGGGCTACAGCCACACCAACCAGAGCACCAGGACAGGCAGCTGCGCTGCCTGGCTGGAGCCAGCCATGCCACCACGCAGCACAGAGCACTGGGTCAGGCCGCGGCTCTGCAGCTGCGCTGCCCCAGGAGCTCACAGCTCGGTGGCCCAGAGCACTGTGCCGGCGGCAGAGCGAGCTGAGGCTGTGGAGGAGGGAGAACTGCAGAGGAGGGTCCGGGGGTTAGCCTCCCGGTCCAGGAGCTCAGGGGCCGGGCAGGAGGGTCCCACGGGCCGGATATGGCCTGTGGGCCGTAGTTTGCCCACCTCTGTACTATGGTCATGCAGGTAGTAAAGGCTAATAATGGCTGGGGTGGGCTGGGCTTGGTGGCTCATTGTGCATGGCTGTGGGTGGTGTGCTGACGCTGAACAGAAAAGCCCTGCATGGGAACGTTTTTTAAATCCTGCTCCCATCCCACCCCAAATAGCCACTTCTGCATTTTTATCCTGCTCCTACCTGCAGAAACCTTAGATCCTGCAAATCCTGCAAGAGAGACATGCTACTAAAAACAACCCCCTCCAAACCGGTTGGTTAATATATTACATCTCTAAATGGAATTCAGACACACATTTTATCACTAAAGGAATAAAACAAATCTTGCTTAAACCATGTAAAAAATATGTTAACTCCCGTTATAACAGACAACAAATCTCCTTCTAGCCTTTGCTTAAATTTAAGTATTAAAACCTTTATTTAAAAAAAAAAAAAGGAAAAACTTGCTTTACATTGCTACAGTTCTGTTTATGACAAACTGCTGTCATGTGCATGTCATGGAACGTCAAAACAAATAGCACCACAATTTTGCCTTAAAAGGTGCAGATTATTTTTAATGGGATTATAAAAAGAAAGTTGTTTTAAAAAAAAACCTGGAATGTTTTTCAACCACTTAAGCTCCATTTTGATAACTTTGAAACATACCAGTCAAGTTCTTTATGTGTCAGGATTATTATTGTTTTCTGAAAAACATGTGATGGAAACGCTGCTCACAGCTGCATTGTGTTGGGGCAAAAATCTGTCTGGGGATTGGTCCTGCTTTGAGCAGGGGGTTGGACTACATGACCTCCTGAGGTCCCTTCCAGCCCTGATATTCTATGAGTCCATGAAACTACCACGATCTGGTTTTTTTTTTTCTCCCCCAATCCTGCCTGCGACAAAGTACTTTTTACCTGCTCCCGCCATTATGGCAGCGGGTCCTGGGGGACCCAGTCCTGCTGCTGCAGGACTGTACTGTGCAGTACATGGAGAGGAAGGTGAGAAACACGGACACCTCTGGAGTGTAGTGGAGAATTGGGATGGGGGCTGCTGAGGATCTAGACGGTGCCACAGACCCAGTTTGTGCCAGTGGCCTGGAGGAGAGTCTGGGAGCTGTATAGGGAAGGGAAGCCATGGACTGTGAGGATTTCTGGCCCGCGCTGGAAAGGAACATAGGGCAAGGTGGGTGGGCAAAGTTGCCTGGTTTCTAGAACAAGGCTGGGTGGGAAGGTGGAGTTGAGGTTGTTTGTGGAGTCTTCACTATGAGTTTCCTCATTGTCAAATGTGCAGCTCTTTCCTTCTCTCTTTATCTGCCAGGAGACAAGGCGGTCGTAATATTGCTGTCAAGTGATTCCCACTCACTTTAGGGTGATCAGGTATCTGCTTTTTGATCAGATTGAAAAGGGATCCTGGTGGCTTCGGTCAGCACCGCTGACTGGGCTTTGACTGGTTGGCGTCAGGCAGCGGGTCTCCTGGGAAGCAGCCGGCATGTGCCCTCCAGGCCACCCGGTCTTCAGCGGTGAGGGCTCCTTCCACACCAGGTCTTCAGAGGCAGTTCAGCAGCGGGGGGCTCCTGCTCTGGGACTTCGGCGGCAGTTCCTTGGTGGGTCCTTCACTCTCTCCGGGACCTGCCGCTGAAGTGCCCCCAAGACCCGGAGCGGAAGGACCCCCACCACTGAAGACCCCAGGCCCCCTGAATCCTCTGGGCTGCCCTTGTCCCCTCTCCAGCTCCTATGCATAGGGGCAGCCCGGGGCCTCCGCACCTTGCACCTGCCCCAAGCGCTGCCCCCACAGCTCCCATTGGTCAGGAACCTTGGCCAATGGGAGCTGCAAGGGCAGTGCCTGTGGTGTGCAGAACTGCCTAGCCATGCCTCCACATAGGAACCGGAGGGGGGGACAAGCGCCTTCCAGAGCCTGCACCCATGCCCCACCCCCAGCCCTGATCTCCCTCCTGCCCTCCGAACCCCTTGATCCTAGCCCAGAGCACCCTTCTGCACTCCAAATCCCTTATCCCCAGAGCCCACACCCCCAGCCGGAGCCCTCAGCCCCCCTGGCGCCCCAACCCCCTACCCCAGCTGTGATCCCCCTCCTGCTCTCCAAACCCCTCGGTCCCAGACTGGAGTGCGCGCTTATATCCCAAACCCCACATCCCCAGCTCTCACTCCCCCTGCACCCCAACCCCCTGCCCCAGCCCAGAGCCCCTTCCTATACTCTGAACTGCTCAGCCCCAGCCCAGAGCCCCCTCCTGCACCCCAAATCCCTCATCCCCAGACCCACATCAGAGCCCACACTCCCAGCCAGAGCCCTCACCCCCTCTCACATCACAATCCCCTGCCCCAGCCTGGATCCCCCTCCTGAACTCTGAATTCCTCATTTCTGGCCCTACTCTGGACCCCCCCCCCAGCTGGAGCTCTTATCCTCTCCCGCACCCCAGCTCCCTGAGCCAGCCCGGTGAAAATGAGCGAGTGAGTGAGGGTGGGGAAAGCGAGCAACGGGGGGGGGGGAATGGAGGGAGTAGGGGGTGGGGCCACAGAGAAGGGGAGTGGCAGGGGGCGGAGCAAGGGTGTTTGATTTTGTGCCAGTAGAAAGGTGGCAACCCTAAGTTATTTACATCCTCAGCGCTCCACTGCTCAGGCTTTTGGCCTGGGTATCTGATGAGTTTGCCTTGATGGCCTGTTTTGCTTGGCAATAACACAGCAAGGCCTACCGAGGAAAAAATATACTAGCTGAAACAGTCAGGCGCTTGCCTGGCTGCTGACTGTCTGGCCTTGTTAGATAAGGGAATGCTTGCAGAGGCTGGGAAAATTGCTTGAAGAAGCTTTCTGAAGCAACTTCAACTTGTACCTTTTTGTACTAATTATGAAGCTTATCAAGACATAACAGTTCTTTGTTTTGTGTGCTGGGAAAGTGTAACTGGGAAGATACAGTGATGATGCGACGGAGTAGCTAATAAAAAGCAATTTGAATTTGCAGAAGCTGGGCTGGTTCTGTGTAGAGAACGGGCTGGTTCTTTGTTGCCTGTGTGCATACATCAATAAAGAACTTGGTATTTGGACTTTGCTGGGGTGTCTGTATTTTGAGGTCAGACAACAAACCTGAAAAGTCTGGGATAGAGAGAACCCCAACAGTATCACCACTGTTTTCCTAAACATCTCAGATTAACAAGGCTCCATCTAGCTGGGAGATGAATAATCTCTGAAACACAGGCTGTTCCCCTGCAGGGGTGCGAGAGGAGAGCGTTGACTGTTGCATGCTCTTCCATCTTCGCAGACCTGCAGGAACAATGTGTTCCATTCTGCAGGGAGGACCCGTCATTTGTGCACCTGCCCTCTGAACTGTGAATCTCTCTGGCTCGTACGAAATGGCTGCTTTGGGGCAGCTCTCTGTGGAGCTGAAGGCAGTGCTGGGAGTGGATGTGGCAAAGCTGGGGACTGGACATACACCCAGACGTTAAGGAGGGAAACCAAAAACTTGCCTTGGATTTGGAAGGGCTAACGTCTGGGGGTGCAGTGGCTGTGTGTATAGGGCTTGGCTCCGGCATGTGTCGTTCAAATGCCAGAATCCCTAGAGGCATTACCTATGTTGGGGGAAGCTCAGTGTAAAGGCTCTGTGGTGGAGGCACTTTGCAGGAGCAGGCCCTGGTTCGGTTGCCAGTTTCACTGTGGAATCCCAGCTGGGTTTGCTCCACTCCCTCCTGCCATCTTGGGAACCAAACTCAGCTTGTGCAGAGGAAGCGCACTGCCCTGCAGCAGCAGGAGCAGACAACACCTGAGAGACCCCAATAGTGAGCACACTGTGAGCCCCCAGGAGCCCACCCCGTGGCCCAGCAAGAGGCATTGCCTGGCCCACTCCCTGGAGACCTCCCTGCCTCCTCAGGGTAGGGGATGGGGGATCCCTGCCCCAGCAGCTCAGCCTGCTCCCAAGGGAAGAGCGGCTGCTCCCTGGAGCATAGAGGCTGAGCGCTCCTCCAGTGCAGGTGAGGAGACCCCCTGGGCATGGGGAGGAGAGGGTCCATTAACACCCAGTTGCTCTGTCAGAGTCATTGGGGGGATCCCAGCCTAGGGGTCTGGCCTGAGCCACGTGAGCCCAATGACGTCAATGGGAGTCGCAGAGCCACTCACTGCAGCGGGGCATGGGGGGAGCTGCTGGGAAGTGGGTCCCTGATGCTTTGGGGCAACTCCCAGGAAGGATAGGACAGTGAAGGGCCCCATCTGCCATGAGGCCATAGGGCTGAAGGGTCTGTGGGAGGGGCAGTGTGGGGATCTCTCTGCCATGGGGCCCTGGGGCTGAGGGGTCTGTGGGAGGGGCAGTGTGGGGATCTCTCTGCCATGGGGCCATAGGGCTGAGGGGTCTGTGGGAGGGGCAGTGTGGGGATCTCTCTGCCATGGGGCCCTGGGGCTGAGGGGTCTGTGGGAGGGGCAGTGTGGGGATCTCTCTGCCATGGGGCCCTGGGGCTGAGGGGTCTGTGGGAGGGGCAGTGTGGGGATCTCTCTGCCATGGGGCCTGGGGCTGAAGGGTCTGTGGGAGGGGCAGTGTGGGGATCTCTCTGCCATGGGGCCCTGGGGCTGAGGGGTCTGTGGGAGGGGCAGTGTGGGGATCTCTCTGCCATGGGGCCATAGGGCTGAGGGGTCTGTGGGAGGGGCAGTGTGGGGATCTCTCTGCCATGGGGCCATAGGGCTGAGGGGTCTGTGGGATGGGCAGTGTGGGGATCTCTCTGCCATTGGGCCCTGGGGCTGAGGGGTCTGTGGGAGGGGCAGGGTGGGCCTTTATATGGGAACATGAACTCTTCTTTCTGTGCCCCTGTCCTTCACCTTTCTCCCCGCAGCAGTATTTACCCTCTGCCTTTCTCTCCCTGATACAGACAATCTGAGTCACCTGTCAGAGGAGGAAGAGGAGAAGGAGCTGTCCATGGGGACGGAGGATGTGATTAGGACCCTGCCACAGAGTAGGAGGACCTGCCATGGTAGAAGAGGAACAGGGGGAGGAGGACTTGCCACATACAAGGTGGAGAAGATGAGAAGCAGGACCACAGAGGAAGAGAAGGAGGAGCTGGCTATGGAGAAGAAAGATGTTGATGATGAGGCCCTGGCTATGACAGAGAAACAGGAGAAGGGGAAGGATCTGTCTCCAGTGGAGAAGGAGGAACTAGTCACAGAAAAGAAGGAGCACCCAGCTAGAGAGGAGGAGGAAGACAACATGGCCATGCAGGAGGAGGAAGAGGACCTGTCCACAAAGGAGGTGGAGGAAGAGGAGGAATTGATCACTGAGTCGGATGAAGAGGAAGAGGACCTGGCCATGGAAGAAGAAGAGGAGGAGGAGAATCTGGCCATGGAGGATGCTACCCAGAGGGTTATCATGGAACATTTCCTGGGTGGAGACCTGAGTGAGAACAGAGTCCATCCTGCCCCTCATCTCATCTCAGCTCCCTGTGGGGTCTTGTCCTGAATGATCCACAGCCTCCTAATGAGGACACCTATCTGCTAGGATCTGGAACTCCTTAGAAAGGGACATTTGTCCCACACAATCCAGGGTCCTCTCCCCACACAGGCCTTGTCCCAGCTCCTGTCCCTGTCCCTGCCTCTGCTGGAGGTGGTGCTTGTTTTGGGAAAGGGGGGTCATTTCCTGGCCTCCCCCATGGTGGGCATGAGACCCAGAGCCAGTTTGAATGGCATGGGTGTCCCTGGCTATCAGACTTTCTGTTCCCCTCCCATCGCACAGAGGTCAGGACATGGGTGAGCAGATCCACTTCCTGCACACCATCCCATTGGCTGCAGCGCTTGGCCAATGTAAGCTGCGGAGCCGGTGCTCATTGTGGGGGCAGTGTGCAGAGCCCCATGGCCGCCCCCCACCCAGGAGCTGCAGAGATATGACAGCTGTTTCCGAGGATCTATGTGGAGCTGGATATGGAACCTGCCAGTCCCGCTGCCCCCCTCCTCAGCACCAGTGGGGGTCCTGGGCCACATGCCGCCACCTGCCCCCCCAGCACCTGCGGCACCCCCTGGGGCTCCCCCCCAAGAGCACCCTGGCCCAAGTTTCAGTTAGGGGTATACAATACAAGTCTTGGACAGACCATAGGCCATGAATTTTTTGTTTACTGCCCATGACCTGTCCATGATTTTTACTAAAAATACCCGTGACTAAAATATAGCCTCAGTCATGACCCACAGGCCTTGAACATGGGCGTGTAGATTTCATGGGAACAGCCATGCTCCAACCCTCCACCTAGCAGCCAGCTGGCAATCACTTACCTGAGACCCATGAAGCATAGCCCCAGTGTGAGCCTTTGCCCCTGAGGTCTGACTGGTGGAGTCCCAGAGTATCTGATTGGCTGGCTGGTCCTACTTAAGCCAGCAGCAGGAAACGAGAGCTATCTGAACTACTGGGCTCCACCCTGCTCTGCATTGTGTGCCTTGTGCTTCCTGATCCCCTGGCTTGACTTCCTGGGATCCCAAGTCAGTGTGACTCGTGGCATCTAACTGGTGGTTCCTGACCTCCAGTTTCTCTTACTTCTGACGTCCTGGTATCCTGGCCCAGCCAACTTTTGACTCCTTGCTCATGACTGTGGACTCTGGCTCTGACTACTAGGTTTGGGTGCCCATGACCTGGCCGTGACACTTTAAAATTGAGCACGCCCGAGAATAATCTCTGGCCAGGCACATAAAGTGGCCTAATTGTATATTCAGTTTATGTCCATCACTGGCAATCTTATCATGCCACTAAAGCTTTTGACATTCATTTGATTGCCAACAATGCAGCAGCATTCCTTGGTAGACATTTTGGAATTTAGACTCATAGACTTTAAGGTCAGAAGGGACCGTTATGATCATCTAGTCCGACCGCCCTACACAATGCAGGCCACAGAATCTCACCCACCCACTCCTGTAACAAACCCCTAACCTATGTTTGAGTTAGTGAAGTCCTCAAATTGTGGTTTGAAGACCTCAAGCTCTGCCAGTCTGCCCTGGAGGAAAATTCTTTCCCAACTCCACATATGGCGATCAGTTAAACCCTGAGCATGTGGGCAAGACTCACCAGCCAGCACCCAGGAAAGAATTCTCTGTAGTAACTCAGATCCCACCCTATCTAACATCCCATCACAGACCACTGAGCATACTTACTTGCTGATAATCAAAGATCAATTGCCAAATTAATTGCCAAAATTAGGCTATCTCATCATACCATCCCCTCCATAAACTTATCAAGCTTAGTCTTAAAGCCAGATATGTCTTTTGCCCCCTTACTCCCTTGGAAGGCTGTTCCAGAACTTTACTCTCTAATGGTTAGAAACCTTCGTCTAATTTCAAGTCTAAACTTCCTATGTCCAGTTTATATCCATTTGTTCTTGTGTCCACATTTGGTACTAAGCTTAAATATTCCTCTCCTCCCTAATATTTATCCTCTGATATAATTTATAAAGCACAATCATATCCCCCCTCAGCCTTCTTTTGGCTGGCTAAACAAGCCAAGCTCTTTCAGTCTCTTTTTTCCTAAGACAGGTTTTCCATTCCTCGGATCATCCTAGTAGTCCGTCTCTGAACCTGTTCCAGTTTGAATCATCCTTCTTAAATGGAGACCAGAACTGCACACAGCATTCCAGATAGAGTCTCACCAGTGCCTTATATAACGGTACTAACACCTCCTAATCTCTGCTGAAATCTTGCCTGATGCACCCTAAAAACTGCATTAGCTTTTTTAACAGCACATGACATGGGGCTCATATGTCATCCTGTGATCAACAATACTCCGCGGTCCTTCTCTCCTCTGTTACTTCCAACTGATGTGTCCCTGTGATATAGCATGGCCAGAAGGCAGCATAAGAGTGTTAGCAGCCTTATTCCCTGCCAAGGGAGGAAGGTTTGCTTTAGATTAATAGACAGCTGTGGCCACATTAGAGCACTGACTTCAGTTAGAGCACCTGACTCCAATTAGAGCACCTGACTCCAGTATGGATATAACCCTGCTTCAGTCAGACAGGTGGTAGTTGAAGGAGAAAAGGTTGGATTTGAGCAGAGTGCAGATATTGGCAGAAGAGAAGAGTTTGTCAGAGAGAAATAGAAGGTTTGGAGGAGGAGTGTCGCGGTGGATTGGGAAGCCCAACAGAAACCCTAGGTAAGGGGCACCAGGCTTGTATAGAAGAGAGCGAGAAGCCCTTCACAAGCTGACGGTATGAGGGGGAAGTAACCCAGGGAAGGAAACCGCAGTACAAGTGAGTTCACCCACAACCCAGGGCCCGTGGTTGGGACCTGGAGTAGAGGGCGGGCCCAGGTCCCTCCCTCTCCACTCCCCTCCTCCAAGGACACAGGGGACGTGATTAAAGAACTGGTTCAGAGGCAAGCAATATCGCCCTGAACCTACCCCAGAGAAGAGGAAAGCGCGAGACCAGAGAACAGTAACCGCGCCAATTTGCCACACGTCGAACGTGTGTCAGGAGGGTGGGATCTGCGTGCTGGGGACATAGTCCAGGGGGAGACTAACATAAATCCACCCTTAAGATGACGACGTGGTCAAGGCCCATTATACATGCCACCGCACCGAACCCGCAGGCGCAGAGAGCTACCAAGGGTCCAGGCAACCGCCCAACACAAGAGGCGACTAGATTGCAGCAAGAGACTAATCAGCTGCTGCTGAGTCAGGCTGCTCAGGACCGAGCCCTGCTGAGAGACCTAATAAGCCAGATGAAGACCCTTATGGAACAGAATCACCACGGGGAAGGGACCCGGACACATACGGGTAGCATTACTTACAAAAAACATGACCAGGAGAATGATGTGGAAAGCATACCATACTGGTCATTATTGGAGAGAAACAGCACTTCCCGACGAGAAGGCACTGGTCCAATGACAATGGTCCGGTATCTTGCCCCATTCCTACTGTGGCGAAGCACCAGAAGGTCTATTAACGAGTAGTCTGCAGCCGCTGCCAGCAAAATGATTCCCAGTAAAGGGCAGAAAAGGGGGGGGTTTCTCAATTTTTCCTAAGCGCCCACAAGCGATACGGCTAAAAAAAGAACACAGACAACCCAACAGTGACACGGCACACTTTACTAAAGCGCCAGGGTTCCCATGATAAATGGCCGATTATATAGGAGGACAAAGACATTCCTAAACCGAGAGGGGGCACAACACAAACGCGCTTTGGGCGTCTTTATTCGAAAACCACACACACCTTTGTTAAGATCTCCCAAATCCCCAACCGTTTGGGGAAAAAAAACCCCAGCCCGAGAAATAACTGGCCCCAGACCAACGCGCCCCCAATGAAGCCAATGCATCCCTGCGAACCCAAACGAAAGGATGGAACAAAAGATCGGTCCACTAATATTGGCACCGATATGCGGGGTTACACCAGCTTGTCTACCATGCCGATCGCCATCAAAATCATGTGGCAGGAGTTCTGTGGTTTAACCGCATCGCCAGCGTGGGGGACAGCAAATACACCCACAGTGTACACTGTGCGAGAGCTGGCCACGAGACTCTAGTCCATCTTAGTGTGCCGAGCCGCATCTCAGGCGAACCGAATGCACACAGAAACCAGTCCGCAAGAGACCGTCCCCAGCGATCACAGAGACGCCAGCGAGGTGTCTGGGGAGGGACCCGGCTGTGTCTTTGCCAAGGCCGCCTCTGTGTTGGCGCTCGAGGGAGGAAGCGAACGAGCGCAGATGGGGAAGCCCACTAGATCTGGCTGCTCTCTTTGTAACAAATCTCATAGGCTCCCAGAAGGGAGGAGAGCTAGAGATCGACCCTGACTGGGGAGTCCTTCTAGGAGGGCTTCCCTCAATCCCTACAGGTCCCACTGCCTCCTTCCACAGGGGCCCCCCATGCGTTTCTTCCCCAGGACCACTCGTTCTAATCTCGTGCGATACATGCTGTACACAAGATTCATTGTTGAGCACGTAATATGGCCTGGTGGGCCTTTGACTTTTCCCTTCTAACATAAACAAAAACAAGCACTCCCATTTACTTCCACGACTCCCCGTCACCGTTTGCGTAAGAATGGGTCTTTTCGGCTGGTCCTGGCCCAAGGAGGTCTCACGTGCAGTGGCTGAATCGTGGAACCTAATTCCAGGGGGCGGCTAATTCAACTCTCCACCTGGGGGTGCTCGCCTAGTGGCCGAGGGATATCGTCTTCGTGAGTTACCTCTCGTGATTCGCGGCGACCCTTTCTTGTCCGCTGGGCGGGTTCTGCGCTAATGTTGTTCATCTTAAGGTGGAGAGTTCTTTTGAGTAGCTGCAGAATCCTGGTCCCTAATTTTAGCCGCCCTTCGTTCTTCGTGTTGCGGCTTATGCCTACTTGCGGGTTTTTCCAGGATGAGAAAACAATCTGGAGCAAATCAGCAAACATTGGGGGAGGCTAACATCCGTTAGTTTGGCTTTCTTTCAATCCTGGGGGTCTTTGCGTACCTCCGCCTACGTCTATCGGGTCAGTAAGTTTTCATAACGGCCTAGGAAGTCTCCTCAGCTCTATATCAGAACGACGGTAGAAGGGGACTTGCGGACTACTCCTGCAGAAACTCTGGCGGGGGCTGATTTTTTGGGTCCCGCTGAGTTCATAGTCCGGGACTTGTGATTGTAAGGGGGTAAATGAATCGATCGGTGCCGTATGGGACGTCATGGATTTAGCCTGGTGTTAGCCTGTGCTTTTGGCCCGATTAAGTTGTGGCGAGGTTCACCAACTTCCACGAGACAACGTGAAGCACTCCAGAATCTATTAATGCTAGGTTTTATAGACCATGTGCAGTTTTTTGTAACTGTGTGGGGGTATCCATTGGAGGTCATATGTAAACCCCTTGACCAGGTTGGATTGTGTGATTGTTTTGTGGTGTTTGGTGGTGTGTGCCGTACAGGTTGCTCCCTCGAGTGAATCGCGCTCCAGATTAACTCTTGCAAGGTCACCTCCTTGTTTGTGGACATTTTTCTGACGTTGGTTTTGGGTCGGGCTATAGTGCCTTTTGCCTTTCGCTCTCAATTTCCCCACATTCGATGTGTTGGTCTGAATCACGGTTTTGCGCGGCCTGTCATTCTCCGGATTATGGCACCGCCGGGTGCCTGGGGCTCTAGTGGTGGCCGGCCCCCGCAACCATCTTTCGGCGGCCAAACCCTCAGTGCAAGCCTTTCATTTGGTCCTTCTGATTCCGTTTCCATTCACTGTCGTTCCTTGTTTTCGGTGCCCTTGGTGTTATTAGTTTTTGTCTAGTAGGTTTCTTGGACAGTTTGCCGGGGGACCTTGGTTTTGTGGGGTGTCTTCCTGGGTGACGTGTCTTCTTCTTGGCGCGCTTGTGAGTGCTGGAACAGTTCTGCGGGCCAGTGTCCAGTTGGTCGTGTCCGAACGAGGAGATCCTTAACTTCATCAAGGTAGATGGGTTAATTCTGACGCACCCAAGTCCCTGAGTCTGGTGTAACCCCGCATATCGGTGCCAATATTAGTGGACCGATCTTTTGTTCCATCCTTTCGTTTGGGTTCGCAGGGATGCATTGGCTTCATTGGGGGCGCGTTGGTCTGGGGCCAGTTATTTCTCGGGCTGGGGTTTTTTTTCCCCAAACGGTTGGGGATTTGGGAGATCTTAACAAAGGTGTGTGTGGTTTTCGAATAAAGACGCCCAAAGCGCGTTTGTGTTGTGCCCCCTCTCGGTTTAGGAATGTCTTTGTCCTCCTATATAATCGGCCATTTATCATGGGAACCCTGGCGCTTTAGTAAAGTGTGCCGTGTCACTGTTGGGTTGTCTGTGTTCTTTTTTTAGCCGTATCGCTTGTGGGCGCTTAGGAAAAATTGAGAAACCCCCCCCTTTTCTGCCCTTTACTGGGAATCATTTTGCTGGCAGCGGCTGCAGACTACTCGTTAATAGACCTTCTGGTGCTTCGCCACATGTAGGGAAATGGGGCTAAGATACCGACCATTGTTCATTGGAGCCAGTGCCTTCCGCGCAAGTTGCTGTTCTCTCCAATAAGACCTAGGATGGTATGCTTTCCACATCATTCTCGCTGGTCATGTTTTTTGTAAGTAATGCTACCCGTATGTGTCCGGGTCCCTTCCCCGTGGTGATTCTGTTCCATAAGGGTCTTCATCTGGCTTATTAGGTCTCTCAGCAGGGCTCGGTCCTGAGCAGCCTGACTCAGCAGCAGCTGATTAGTCTCTTGCTGCAATCTAGTCGCCTCTTGTGTTGGGCGGTTGCCTGGACCCTTGGTAGCTCTCTGCGCCTGCGGGTTCGGTGCGGTGGCATGTATAATGGGCCTTGACCACGTCGTCATCTTAAGGGTGGATTTATGTTAGTCTCCCCCTGGACTATGTCCCCAGCACGCAGATCCCACCCTCCTGACACACGTTCGACGTGTGGCAAATTGGCGCGGTTACTGTTCTCTGGTCTCGCGCTTTCCTCTTCTCTGGGGTAGGTTCAGGGCGATATTGCTTGCCTCTGAACCAGTTCTTTAATCACGTCCCCTGTGTCCTTGGAGGAGGGGAGTGGAGAGGGAGGGACCTGGGCCCGCCCTCTACTCCAGGTCCCAACCCGGGCCCTGGGTTGTGGGTGAACTCACTTGTACTGCGGTTTCCTTCCCTGGGTTACTTCCCCTCTCATACCGTCAGCTTGTGAAGGGCTTCTCGCTCTCTCTTCTATACAAGCCTGGTGCCCTTACCTAGGTTTCTGTTGGGCTTCCCAATCCACCGCGACACTCCTCCTCCAAACCTTCTATTTCTCTCTGACAAACTCTTCTCTCTGCCAATTCTGCACTCTGCTCAAATCCAACCTTTTCTCCTTCAACTACCACCCTGTCTGACGAAGCAGGTTATATTCCATACTGGAGTCAGGTGCTCTAATTGGAGTCAGGTCTCTAACTGAAGTCAGGTGCTCTAAGTGGCCACAGCTGTCTAGTTAATCTAAAGCAAACCTTCCTCCCTTGGCAGGGAATAAGGCTGCTAACACTCTTATGCTGCCTTCTGGCCATGCTATATCACAGGGACACATCAGTTGGAAGTAACAGAGGAGAGAAGGACCGCGGAGTATTGTTGATCACAGGATGACTATGAGCCCCATGTCATGTGCTGTAAAAAAGCTAATGCAGTTTTTAGGGTGCATCAGGCAAGTGATTTCAGCAGAGATTAGGAGGTGTTAGTACCCGTTATATAAGGCACTGGTGAGACTCTATCTGGAATGCTGTGTGCAGTTCTGGTCTCCATTTAAGAAGGATGAATTCAAACTGGAACAGGTTCAGAGACGGACTACTAGGATGATCCGAGGAATGGAAAACCTGTCTTAGGAAAAAGAGACTGAAAGAGCTTGGCTTGTTTAGCCTAGCAAAAGAAGGCTGAGGGGGGATATGATTGTCTTTATAAATATATCAGAGGATAAATATTAGGGAGGAGAGGAATTATTTAAGCTTAGTACCAATGTGGACACAAGAACAAATGGATATAAACTGGACATAGGAAGTTTAGACTTGAAATTAGACGAAGGTTTCTAACCATTAGAGGAGTAAAGTTCTGGAACAGCCTTCCAAGGGAGTAATCCAGCCTGACAGGTCACCTTTCAGCATGACCCATTGTAGTCTCCCCTTTAACCAGTTCTTTATCCACCTTTCAATTTTCATATTGATCCCCATCTTTTCCAATTTAGCTAATAATTCCCCATGTGGAACCGTATCAAATGCCTTACTGAAATTGAGGTAAATTAGATCCACTGCATTTTCTTTGTCTAAAAAATCTGTTACCTTCTCAAAGAAGGAGATCGGGTTGGTTTGGCCCGATCTACCTTTTGTAAAACCATGTTGTATTTTGTCCCAATTACCATTGACCTCAATGTCCTTAACTACTTTCTCCTTCAAAATTTTTTCCAAGACCTTACATACTACAGATGTCAAACTAAATTTGTTGGTCTTCCATTCTGATAATATTCTATACCAAGAAAGTTGCTGAAATTGAACCAGTGCTGAGAGGGGTGGTGGTTGGATGCGGTTTTGAATATCTCTGCTTCTGATCTTGTCCTGCCACTTGATAATGGAGCAGCTGACAGAGATGACAAGAATTTAAAATGTGAGTCTGGTGTTTTTCAGCCTTCCTCAATGGCCTTGTTTCACATGCAATAAAATTGGTATCGCTGTGGTTCTGTGGGGCCAAAGCTTTGTGGCAAGTTTGATGTCATGATGTCCCCACAGAGGCCACTGAAGGGTACAAAACACAGCAACAGTTGCTGCTGTGTGAGTGGCCACATCTTTTTCAGGCATCCTCAAGCACTGGCTGTGGTGCTGCCCAAATAGCTGACAGTCTCCACCTGCTCCATGTCTGCCCAGACAGGTTAACACTGAGCTGTTTGTAATCTGGAGAAGCAGTCCCTGGCCAGTACCATCAAACATGCTTTCTTTTTCCAGATTTATAACCAGACCAACGTGCCTCACCAGATCAGCCATCAGCTGCATCATTTCATCAAACTGAGCCCAAAAGCAAAGTCATTGGCATATTTATTCAGGACCTCAGAGCAGAATGGTGTTCAGTTCAACAGAACCAACAGCTGCTTGCCCATGCTTAGCCATCATCCCATCAGTGCTGATCCTGAACAATGATGGGGACAGAACACAGCCCTGCCGAACTCCTATGGAGATAGGAAACCATGCTGCAAATCAGTGAAGCCCTCTGAGGTTGGAATGTTTGCATCGTGAGGTTGTTTGTACCGACACTGACCACCTTTGACAGTCTGGTCCATTGTCCCTGTAGCTGAAATGGCCAAAAGTCTTTCTGCCATGGAGGCGAAAATGACCAATGAAATCTTGCAAAAGAGTCATTCTGGTATCCTGTGTGTTGGTGGCAAATGTGAAATTGGTGCCTGGAGTGTTCAGACATTGTCATGGGACCCAGTGCAGCATACCAAAACCATGCAGAAAATGAATTATTTTATGTGTTGTAAATTGGAAAAAGTGAAATAATACAGTTGTACCAAACTGATCCATAGATTTTTAAGGCCAGGCTTGACTGCCATGTTTGTGTGTGAACGACAGAGACCTTCTCTGGTGTACTGAGGCCTATGCTAAAATTGTTAGCTATCAATTTCCCATTTCAAAACAAGGCCAAAACAAGCCAATCCCTAAGAACCCCAACAAGCTATGTCACTAGATCCCCTCGGAGTGCAGTCTGGGACGGTGGGGGGCCCACTGTGCACCCCTAACTCTTTCCCCACCTTGCCCCTGCTTGCTGGGAGCTGATTAAAAAAAAAGAAGCAACAAGCTACAAGCCAAAACCTAGCCAATAAGCAACTCACAGGACAATTAAGCCAAAAAACAATCCCAATTTCTGAATTTTTTTTTATGGGTTTGGCATGTCTGGCTTGGAGTACCTTTCCCAGACGTGAAGAAGAGCTCTGGGTGTCTAGAAGACTTGTCTCTCTCACCAACAGAAGCTGGTCCAATAAAATATATCACCTCTGGACCACTTAGTAAGGGGGGGGGGGCAAGCAAATAATATGTTTCCGTCTGGCTAAATGTAAATGTGTACATCTAGGAACAAAGACTGTAGGTCACACTTAGAGGATGGAGACTCTATCCTGGGAAGCAGAGACTCTGAAAAACATTTGGGAGGTGTGGTGCATAATCTGCTGAACATGAGTTCCCAGTGTGACGCTGTAGCTCAAAGGCGAATGCAATCCTTGGATGCATAAACAGAAGCATCTCCAGTAGGAGTAAAGAAGTTATTTTGCCTCTGTATTTGGCGCTGGTGCAACTGCTGCTGGAATCCTGTGTGTCTGGTTCTGGTACCCACAATTCAAGAAGGATGTTGATAAATTAGAGAGGGTTCAGAGAAGAGCCACGAGAATTAATAAAAGACTAGAAAGCATGCCTTATCGTGGTTGAGCTCCACAAGTCTATCTATTTAGCGTAAGAAAGAGAAGGTTGAGGAGTGACTTGATCACAGTCCGGAAGTAGCTACATGGGAACAAATATTTAATAGGGGGCTCTTCAATCTAGCAGAGAAACATATAAAACAGTCCACTGGCTGGAAGTTGAAGCCAGCCAAATTCAGACTAGAAGAAGGGTGTAAATTTTTATCAGTGAGGGTAATTAACCATTGGGACAGCTTACCAAGGGTCAGGGTGGATTATCCATCACTGACAATTTTTAAAATCAAGATTGGATGTTTTTCCAAGAGCTCTGCTCTAGGAATGATTGTGGGGCGGGTCTCTGGCCTGTGCTGTACAGGAGCTCAGACTAGATGATCTTTTAACAGATAATATAACAGAGTCAAATCTCATCCATTCAGCTACATTGCCTGTAAGATGTAACTCTGCCAGAACTCTGTGCTTGGCTATGCTGCCTGCAACCGCTGTTCTGTCCACTAGAGAACACTCCTCTCCCAGAGACAGGAATAGGACCCAGACGTTCCCATTTAGTCTACTGCTCGCTGGGCAGTTTTGTCAAACGGACAAGTGCAATTAGAAGGCTGAGATCCAAAGTGTATGAGAGAGCAACGTGACTGGCTAGCTAACGTTGCAGCCTGGGCATGCTGGAGAGAGAGTCTCCATCATGAATGTGTGTGTGAAATAGTGTGGGCCCAGGAATGTGTCAGATAAGTGGGGCCGGCGTGGGTGTGGGTTGGTGTGAAATGGATAGAGACAGAGAGAATATAAATTACCTTAATCTTCTAAAATACAGCGAATTGCAGGAGGTATTACTGGGCCCCTGGCAAAATCAGAAGGCTGAGATCCCAGGTGCATGACTAGTTTTGTATCCATAGTGAATGCCCAATGAACTGAAGTGTAAAGATGCAAGGCGGCTTTCCTTTCGTCTCATCCTTTGCTGTGTTTGCCAGGTTTGTATCGTTTGGTTTTACATTTCATGTTTATCTCTGGTTTCTATCAGAAGCCAGGTTGTGGTGGGTTTCTGCGGGGACTGGGGAAGATCCACATAGTAGTGAGAGAAGCTAGGTTGGTCTAGAATTCCACTGGTGGTCCTTTGAATGTTAATCCTCTCTCTTGGCAGTGAATGCTACTTCTCCTGATGTCACACCAATGACATTGAGCTGTGGCAGGAGGCTGCCTGGCATGTCTGTGCCAAGCTCCAGTTGAATTTCCAGGTAAACTACAGCTGAGCTTCCTTCTCCTCTGTCCCCTGAAGTGGTGACCTATATTTATCATTTCAAACAGTCCGTCTTGTCTGGGGCTGATTGCAGACAGAGCTAAGCACTGTGGCTGGAAGAGCTAATGGAAAGGGGCCACATTCTCTCCTTGAAGTGTGGACCTATAGTCAGTTCCATTAACACTTAGTGTGAGTTGTGTAACTGAAGCCTTGTACCTCAGGATGAGATCTGCTCTGAAGCCGGGTGCTGTTGGAGACGCTTTGATTAGGAGGAAGCTGTTAAAGGAGACTCCAGAGAGGGTGGGGAAATGCCTGTTTGCAGACATACACTGGTACTTAGCATGCAGTGCTGGCCAAACAAATCTGGGACAAAGTTTTGCTTCAGGGCTTCTGTGTTTTCCCTTAAGACAAATATAGTCTCTAGTATCACTGAGTCCCTCCCCCTTGATATATCTATCCCCATATTAGGCTCAGCTACTTGGCAGGAAATGTTGATTTGCAATAATTTCAGTGTTCTGATTTCAATCTTCCTGCTTCTTAGCTGTCTCTGTGGTTCTTATTCTGTGCAAGAGGATCCCCAAGGATTGGAAAGGAACCAGTGGCCTTTTATTTATCCATAAAGCAGGAATGGCACAGCAGACAGCTGTCTTTATTAATTCCATAATATTCCCTCAGGTTTGTCAACAGCAGTTTGCTAACCACTGCACTGAAACGATCTCTTTAGTTCCTGAAAAATAGTTTCCATGCTGCTCTTTACAAATGATTGCCCTGGAATCATGGAAGGGGCTATTTGTTCTTCTCTGATCATTCTAACTGACTGCAGACACATGAAAGGGGGCTAGGCAGAGTGCTGAGCTCCCTGATAAACAGCTGTAGTTATGTGCCTAGGCAGTCTATCAGATATTTGGCATCTTCTTTATGTCTAGGTTTCTCCAAATGGCCTGACTGAAATGTAGCAACATTGTTGTGGTATTCTTCTTTTGCTGAAGAATCTGTGTGCTGGGGTCTCTTGTGACACGGGGTCTGTAGGAGTCAATGAGAATCCCTGAAGAGGGCCTTGCTATGAAATTACCCTGACCTTGAAATCCACTCATCACAATACTTGCGGTTTCCATTTTGACTCCAGTGGGACATTAGGAAACCATGAGCCAGGGACATCCGCATGTAGCTAGAGTTTTTAAATACAAATTTTGGTTTCAATTTTTTACAGTCGACTCAAACCCAGAGTGCTGCGCAGGGCTTGGAGTGCGCTGCTGTTTCACTGGTCCCTTTCGGAGAAATACAGAACTGAAAGAAAAATGGAGGCTTTGTGGCTAGAGCATGGGATTGAGAGCTGGAAGGGTGGGTCCATTCCTGGCTATGGCACAGCTTCTTGTGGGACCCTACATACATTACTTACGCTCACCTTTCCCAAAATGTCTGCTACTGGTGAGTCTCACTTTTTACAGATACCCAATGCAAAGCAGCGATTCAGAGGGAGCTCTGAATGATAAGCACCTCTGAAAACCAGGTCCTTGGTGTCTCCAATTGGGTGCTTTAAAATGGAGGCCCCCAGAATTAGTGGACACTTTCGACCAGATTTTGGAAGGTATTTAATACCTACAGATGCAGACAGGCACCTAGTGAAATTTTCAAAAGCACCTCGGTGCCTGTTTGCATCTGTAGGTGTCTAAACACCTTGCTAATCTCGCCCTTTGTGCTCTGCTTTTCCATCTGTAACATAGGGACAGGACTTACCTACCTCTCACTGGCATTGCTCAGTTAATTGTGCTGAGAGGCTCAGATGTGAGTTTCATTCTTCCCCCATTTTGCCACGGACTGCAATAGAGCAGAAGCAGGTCCTTTAGAAGTGCCCATTGTTAACATCAGTCAATGCAAAGTCTTGTCTATGATGAAGAGGCTTCTGAGTTCTGGTTGGCATAGGAAAAGGTATCATCCCTGCTAACAAGGCATGTTAGCAGAATCTTGAGTCAGCAGTTTTAAAGTTGGACACAAGTGTCCTCAGTGTGTGTAATTGACCAAGCTCAGTGAAGTCAATAAGGCTGTGCTCATTTACACCAACTGGGAGGATCAGGCCCATGAATACCAATGGGGCAGTGCTGACTGACACCAGCTGTGGACATGGCCCATTGACTTCAATGGAGAGACACCAGTTTATCCTGCTGGCAGTCTGGCCCTGAAGGCTACCAATTACGAACTGTTTAATTGTAGCTGGATTGAACTGCTGTCTTAGAACACAGACACATCTCAAACTGGAAACCATCTAAATATTGAGATTGTATCAAACTCAGGATTGTCTCAAAGCGATGGCTGTTCAGTTTGAAGAGTTCATATCTGTGGTCCACATTCGGATCTCTGCTACACTAATGTAAGTCCACAGTAATTCAATTGAAACAACTGATTTAAATTGGGTTACTCTGGATTTACCCCAGAGTATGTGGGATCAATATATCAACCTCTAAAACTATTCCATTGAATTTTCTTCAAACTTGACTTGATTTGTAGATCTGTTTGAGACGTAAACTCAAGTCAAGTTTGAATGTTATGGTTGTGAGTGCCTGATTTTGCAGCTCCACATAATTGTCACAATTCATTGCAATCAAGTATTTAGATATCTCTAATTAGTACATCTGCACATCAGATGGGTAGAAGTACTTTTAACTGTGCCCTCCCTATGGTTTTGGCTAGTTGTAGGTACACAATTGGTCCATCAAAACTGGGAGGCCATTTGAGATCCTTTAAAAAATCAGGCCCAAGTAATTTTTAAAACAATATTTATATAACTTTTGTAAAACCAATATATATGAAGACCATAGTTCATAACAGAACTGTTTCAGCTCTGGTTCTTTCTATTAGCATTTGTATTTGCCACCCTCTTTAACATTTATGTAAGAAAATAATGTGTACTGGGAACATTTTGTTTGCCTTTTTCTAATTTTACCTATAGTGCTGTAAAATGATACAAAGCTTCATGAATAAAACTGACAAAACACAGCGAGAGGTTTTTCTCTGTCAAACTGTCAGTTATAACGTCATCCACAGTTAAGCAAGGTAGGAAAGGAAATGAGAAAGAGAAGATAGAAAAAAGAACGAAATAGGGAGAAAACAAAGGAGAGCGGTAAAGTCACCAAATTCCCTCTACTGTAGTTTTCCTCTCAGTGAACATTCTAGTCTTTTGTTGTAGTATTTTGTTCAAATAATTTGCTGAGGCATAGCATATTTGCACAAACTTGTCTTCTTTCTAAGAGAGTAGCTGTGCTGATCTGTTGAGTCACAATGTTCCAGGCCTATGGGCCCATTCCAGCAGGGAGGGAGAGCCAGGCTTTTGCATCTCCTACAAATACTGGACTAAGTAGCCTGTAGCAAATGTTGGGTTGGCATTCAGTTCTCCAGGCCACAGTCCTAAGCGTTCAGACATTCCAGCAGTACATCAAATCCAAACTTCAAAATTCATGAGATTGGCTTTAAAAACATGTATTTTTAAATAGTTTTGATTTTCTTGTTGATGGTGGAGTCTTCAGGACTCATTTTTTCAAGATTTTCTCTGCAAACAAGAGGTTACAAACTTAATTTTTTTTTAAAAAAAATGAAAGCTGAGATTCTCAGAATCATATGAATCCAGGAGCTGGGGCTTTAGAAAAAAATATTGTCAGCTTTCACATTGGGCTGGGTAAGAAAATTCCAGCCTATCCTGACATAGAGGAATACAGGAAATCTTGCATATTCTGTTTATGCCTTAACTCTGCAAGGGACGAGATTCTATCTTTAAAAAAAAAAAATCAAATAATTAAACTCCATTCTGTTCTTCCTACCTCCTAAAATCTCCTAAAGAGACAGGTGACGCAGTCTTATGTTTTCCAGCCCAATACAGACAACTGGACAACAGCCAGAGAGCCAGAACCCAGCCAGCCAGTCACTTCAGTGCTAATCAATTACTCCAGAGCAGAGCTCGTTAAGAAGAGATTGTTCTTCCGTCCCTAGGCCTGTAGGTGTAAGGCTATATAGCATACAAGGGTGTTGGGAACCAACCTTGTAAATAAACTGCACTGGATGTTTCACCAGCATAAGGTGTCTGAGCTGTTTGTGCACTCGAGCAGGGGCAGGAGCGAGCGGGCCCTGCCAGAGATCCATAGAAGTAGCAGGAGATTTTGCACAGACCTTGTTCCATTTGTACCTTAACTGGGCAGCATGATTATATGCTTTGAGAGATGGCGAAGAGATTCGCCCACCTTCAGGTGAGCTATACAACAATTTTAAGCGTAGCTGAATCTTTCCTGAGCCAGACAAAACTAGTGATAAGTTACAAATCTGCAACGGGAAGCATCCAACAGAGAAAAAAAAACAGCAGTAGCCGGCTAATTTGGACCACAGACACATGATCAACCTAGCTAATTAGGAGTGATGCCTTGATATCTGCCACCCTATGAAATTACATGTGCTTGTCATTAATCAGAAATTAGCAACTAATCAGTCCCTTTGTGTGCTGTTTTTCATACACAAACTTTGTAGAAAAGAACATTATTCAGATGGCAAAGACCTCTAAAGTTAGAAAATGTCACAATGAAAATCGCTTGGTGACCTTAATTCTTGCCCTTTGGGCATATGCATTATGATGCAGTCATTAATTACATAATTACACACTGTTTTCCCCCCACAGACCCCCTGCCTCACAGAGTGCATGGGATGGACCTGCTGTGGGGGTGGAGCAAGGTCGTGTAGGTAGTGAAGGAGGCTGGTGTCTCTAGGATCCTCCCTGTGACGAGGGGGGCCGGGGCTCAACACTCCCTGTGGAGGAGGGGAGCCACACCGGCCTCGTTCTGTCCCCTTGTCCTGTCCTTCGGGTCCGCGGTCCAACGTCCGGGCGTTCGGTCCCTGTGGAGCGGACTGAGGCACAGCAAAGTCAGTAGGGGTCCAGCCTTTGATGCAGGCGGACACCAAACAAATAGGTCAGTAAGCTCTGCCCTTTTGGGGCAGGGCAGAGCAGTAGCAGAGTCAATGGGGCGGTGAAAGGGGGTTTCTGCCACCCGGCTACGGGTGGCAGGGGGAACGCAGGCCCACCCACTCCTCTGCGTTTCAGCCCGGGCCCTAGTAACGGCTATCGCCGCTAGGCGGTCAGTGGGGATCCGGGCCAAAACACACTGACGGGGTGTTTCAATGGGGATCCCGCCCGAGACACACAGCCATAGCTCGGGGCCTTCTGCGGCCTGACTGTAGTCAGTTCGCTGCTCCCGGTGCTACCTTCAATCCCCTCCTTCACCTCCTCCTGGGTCCGGCAGGGTCGCCTTCTCTAGCCATGGCTCCTCCAGCCGGGCTAGGGGGTATGGTCCCGGGAGCGTCTCCGGGCAGCCTGGGCCAGGCGGGTCTGAGGGTCCTCTCGGGCCGTATAGTAAGGGCTGGGCAGTCTTTGGTAGCCTCTCGCGTCGTGGTGGCGGGCCTTAGTTCGGGTGGCTTCGCATCGTAGCTGCTGCTGGGTCGCTTCGGCAATGGCCATCCCTGTCTTGTAAGCTCCGCAGCTCCCAGCGACGAGGGTCGGCCGGCACGTCTGTCCGGCCAGTGGCTGAGCTGCAACTGAAGGTCGGCGCCCGGCTTTTATACTTCCGGGTCGCCGCCTGACCCTTTGAGGGGCGGGGCTTCCGCCCGGAAGTTCCGCCCTGGGGGAAGATGGACGGGGCTCAACCCTCCCTGTGGAGGAGGGGAGCCACACCGCCTCGCTACACTCCCTCTACTGCAGAAGTTGGAAACTGTGGTGAATGAGTGCCTGGCAGGAAGAGTAAGGATGGTCTCATGTTTGTCAGTTGAATGCTGCCCTGGAGAACTGGATTTTGTCCCTGCCTCTGCCACAGTGTTCCCATGTGATACGGGGCAAGTCACTTAAACCAAACTTTCCATAGGTGGTCAGTAATTCTGCTTTGTAGAAGTGCTGAGCACTCACAGCTGCAATTGAAGTGAATGAGAGCTGGGCTTCGAACACATAAAGTGCTGTACAGTGCTAAGTCCTCTGAAGAATCCGGCCCTAATTGTCTCAAATTGGGCATCCAAAATTAGTAGAAAGTTTTGACCTTTATCTGTCTGTGTTTCCGTTCCCCACCTGTAACATGGGGCTAATACCAGCCCTGGGCTCCCAGGTACTACGAGGGTAAATTCCTTACCATCTGTGACGCACTCAGACACTGTAGCCATGAGAGCCACAGAAAAGCCCAGGAGGAAATTAAAAATTCTGTCTTTGAAGCAGGGTTTGAAAATCAGGCAGTAGCTAAGGCCAGGTGCCACCCATTGAACAGTGAAGAGAAAACAAAATATTGAACAGCTGCTCATTAACTGAGCATCATCCATTCTGCATCTGGCTTCTACTGCACACGTTCCGCTGTAGAGCCCTGTCCAGTGCGTACCACTATCCCCGGACTGGAATTTGTGTTGTTCTAGTCGGACTGGAATCTGTAAAAATGACATCTTGTTGGTCCATATTTATTCCCCCTCAGTGGCTCCATATCAAGTATGTTCAGTTTATAAGTCAAAGCAGGATTTCTGGATCAGTCTGCAAGAACAGGAGAACCGCACTTGTGTCATGAAATCGCACTATTTCTAACAGTAAAAGATTCCAGAATAAGAATGAAAGTGGCAGCTTTGTAGCTGATGGAAGGGGTAGGAGAAAGCTTGTTCTTTCTCAAGCAGTGGCGGATTAGCCACGGGCCAATGGGGCCTGTGCCCAGGGGCCCTGGCCAATTGGGGGCCCCCCAGAAAAATGGGTGTTCTGTGCTGACCCGCTCTGCCTGCCTCTCAGCGCTCCTTACGGGGAGTGGGTCAGGGTATGGAGGCTTTCCCTGCTCCCTGGCAGCCACACTGGGTGGGTGGGCGGGCGGAGTGGGGCGAGCCCCCATGCGCTGACCATTCTCCCTGGCAGGAGTTCCCAGTGGGGACGGGAGGGGGGCAGGGCAAGCCTTTACACCCCACCCTGTGTCCCTGGCAGGAGCTCTGGGGTGGGACTGGGGCCCCCACACTTGCTGTGGCCCAGAGCCCCCCGAAACAGTAATCAGCCTTTGTTCTCAAGACATAACGGTGTGTGGAGCTGAGTAAATCCTTGTATTTGGGGCTCCTGCTCTCAATTAATGTAAGAGGCAGGTGGGGGATTAGATTGTGGAAATGGCCTAGCACATTTACATATATTTATTTTCTTGGTGACTTGTCAGAGGATGTGAGTGCACAGCTCAGTTGTACTTTCTCTCCGATTAGTTGCCCAGTTCTTAACAGGAGCTATGCCTGTGTTGTGTATTTATGTGCCCTTTCTGTGGTGATGTGATCTCTTTTTCAGTTAATTTGCAAGGTAGACACGCAGATATGTCCAGATGCTGGTCTAATAGAGCTGCTGATGCTGTGTGGCTGCACTGTGGGGTGCAGGGCTTTACCAGCCCATGGACCAACATGGTATTAAATATGAAAAGCAGGTCAGCAGCGGAAGGACTAGCAGCAAGAGGCTGGAAGAGAGCTATAAATAGCCATTGCTTTTAATCCTGGAGCGGGGAGTAGAGGGGGGAGTTTTAATTCCCATTTCAGAAACATCACTCATATCAATCTCCTAAAGCAACCATTGTTTGTTCAGGAATAAGGATCAAATTCCCTGCCTCCCTACATACCCAGCCGCTGCTCTGCCCCCATGCCATGGCTACTCTAGCCGTGCCGGCTATGAACAGGATTAGTTCCAGCAGGATTAGTGTTGTGGCCATTGCTCAGTGCTCCTGTCACAGAGAGGCGTGGCCAACGCGCAGAGCAGGCTAGTGCTATGCACAGGCATCACAGGCAGCCTGTGCTACTAGTAACAGTTCCTCCTTCTCCTTATATTTAGTAGACAACGCTCTAGTTGGCCTTGGGACAACAGAATCGCTTCCCTGAACAGGCTCACACCCAGTCTGTAAAGGGATGTTTGCAGGCGCTTGCTGGCGGTTTGCAAACCCTGTCGGGTCACACAGAGCTGGCTCTCCACATTGTTATGCGTAATAGCTTTAAAGCAGTGCTTCCCAAACTTTAACAACTGTGAACCCCTTTTCACTAAAATGTCAAGTCTTGTGAACCCCTCTTAAAAATGAATATTTTCAGAGATTTTCTCCTTTACCTGAGTATAAATGATAAAAGCAGTGATCTTGGAAATATAAAATTTGTTTTTGTGACATGCTTATTACACACTAGGTATTATTAATTATTATGTATCTTTACAGTATTTGTATTGCATTATGAAAACGGCAACACTCTTCTAAGATCTCACTTTCGTAGCCTGTATCACTTTGAATAAGCTGTTATAAGACAAGGCTCCAGTTTCATCAAGGAGTATCAGATGTGAAACAGCATGAAGGTATTTAAGAAGCCAGGTCAAAAGTTTCTCCTACACAAGCATTCAGGTCTTGAGCAGTCCAGGCAAACAATGCACGTTACAACAAAGCTTAAACTTGTTCTTCATAATAATTTAAAAAACAATACTAGCTGCCTATTTAATTTTAAAAACAGCAAAAAATATCAACCTTCAAGACTCCTTATAAGAAATGGAAAGAGAGGTGAAGTCTTCTCAGTGTGGTAGATATGCTTGCTTTGATCTGCTTAGCTTTTGGAAGTCTAGGGACTCCGAGCTGCTGGCCTCATGCTGCCCGGGGTTCCGAGGGACAATTCTGTCTGCCATTAGGAAATTTTTCCCCGAGAACCCCCTGTAACATTTTGCGAACGCCCAGGGTTTCATGAACCCCAGTTTAGGAATCACTGCTCTAAAGGAAACAGTTCATACTAAAAAAAGCCATCTGCATTTTTACCTTCCCCTATAAGCAGTGGGGGTAATTGTAGGGTGACCAGGTGTCCAGTTTTCAGCTGGAACACCCGGTCGTAAAGGGACTCTGGTGGCTCTGGTCAGCACTGCTGACCGAGCCGTTAAAAGTCCAGTCAGCAGTACTGTGGAGCTAAGACAGGCTAGTCCCTACCTGTCCTGGCTCCGTGCTGCGCCCGGGAAGCAGCCAGCAGGTCCGGCTCCTAGGCAAGGTGGGGGGGAGGGGCATGGGGCTCTGCACGCTATCCCCACCCTAAGCACCGGCTCAGCACTCTCATTGGCCAGGAACCACAGCCTATGGGAGCTGTGGGTGGGGATTGGTGCCTGTGGGTGAAAGCCCCCTTGCACAGAGTTGCCTGCTGTACCTCTGCCTAGGAGCCGGACCTGGCTGCTGGCTGCTTCCAGGGTGCAGTGCACACTCAGGACAGGCAGGAAGTCTGCCTCAGCTCCCATGCTGTGCCGCTGACTGGGAGCCACCAGAAATAAGCCCACAATGCAATTCCGAACCCCAGCCCCCTGCCCCAGCCCTGAGTGCCCCTAAACTCAGAGCCCCCTCCTGCATCCCAAACCTCTTATCCCCAGTGCCACCCTAGAGCCTGCACCCCCAGTCCCTCCCCCCCCCACCCCTCCCGCCCGGTCCCCTCCTGCATCCCACACTTCTTACCCCCAGAGCACCCTGAGCCCTACACCCCCTCCACACCGTTCCCAGCCACCTTCCCTCCGCTCCAAACCTCTTACTCTCTGTCACCCCAAAGCTTGCACCCCTAGCCCCCTCCTACACCCTGCCCAGCCCAAGCCCCCTCCAACACGGACCCCTTATTTTCTGCCCACCCAGAGCCCAGACCCCCCAGTTTAGAGCCCTCACCCTTCCTGCACACCAGCCAGTGAAAGTATAGTAGTGTGGGACAGCAAGCCACAAGCAGGGCCGTCCTAGGATTTGATTGTCCCTTAGCGATATTATTAAACTGGTGCCCCTGTGCCTGATCTGCTCTTAGCAAACAAATACAAGCATACACTACTGGAAAACTTGCCACATTCACGTGATTAAAACCAGTTTATACTTAAGACACAGTGTAAATGCTGAGGACTAGCACTAAAAAGTAGCACTTTTATAGAAAAATTTTGATTGACAGAAGGATGTAAAATAATATAATTTTTAAATTTGTCATATTTTATGGGAAATTTATTGAAGAGGTATTTAAACAAAGATTGTTTTATATTAAAAGCAATCTTTCTGGTTTTTTGGCTGCAAAATCAGTAATAATATCATGTATGAACAGAAACAGGAGTCATTCTTGTTCGATTGCAAGAATAGCAAGACCAGTTAAGCGTCTCTGACTCAGTCGTAGAGCGGATGACAGTTTTATATAGCTTAGTTTGAAAACTCCGTTCTTCCTTGTCCTCGCTTTACAGGGATTGTCATAGTGAATAGGAGTGGAATGTACACCAATATTGTAGAATGTAGAATTAGAAGTAATAGAATGTACACTCATAGAATACGAGTGGCAAAGTCCTGGCCACCGTCCTGTCAGCAACTGCCAGCTGAGTACATGAAACCCCAGACCGGCAGCCAGCTGAGTGGCTGTGACTGAACCCTAACAAAGATCCCAGGCCCTGCTTCAGCCCTGCTGGTTGTGCTGCACCACCAACTCTGCTACCAGGATCCCGGCCGCCAACCCCCCTCAGCCACTACCAGCTTGGATTCTCTCCTCTAGGCTGCTCATGGCAGAGTGGATGAGGCGGAGTGAACCCTGGCAAGCGGCACCAAACCCCGTGGAGCAGTCTGAGTGCTTGCGGCACCAACTCAGCAGAGACCCTCAACCACCGCCCTGCTCAGCCCGCAGCGCAGCTGCCGAGCAGCCCGCTGCCGGCTGATGAATGGAACCCAACAGACAGATTGACTGTCAGCCACCTGTCTCGCCCGCTGCACCTGTTCTTTGGGTCTCCAGCCAGCAAGCAGTGCTTCGGATTGGGAGCCGGGCTGTATCCCAGCTTGCAATAGCGAGCAGCCGAAACCCTCAGAGCAGTGATGGCTGAGCCGCTCAGCCTGCCGCTGCATACCATCAAAATCAGCTCACCGCCACTTTGGCACGGGTGCCGTAGGTTGCGACCGCTTTTTATACACTAGTAAGGTGAGCATATACAGTGTTTAGGTTCTACCCGAATAAACAGGGCGTATAGAAGTCAGTCAACCATTTTGTTTCTCTGATGAAAACTGGGCCCACTCCCTGCCTCAAACCAAACCTGTCACTATATATTTCACAACTTAATTTTCGTTTTTGTGCTAAAGATATTATTTTTTAAAAAAAATATTGAAATTGGATTCAGGATTGTTAGCAGAATTTGGCAAACAAAGTTGTTAAATGACATCTAAATGGCAAACACGTACTGCTTTCATGCTTGTTCACCCCAGCCTGCTGGTCCAACAGCTGCAGTAGAGGAGGAGATAGGTGGAAAACTGCAGGACCCAAAATCCACCCTTATGGGTGCAGAGTGGCAACTAGCAGCACAACCCTCAGGTCCAATCTCACGCCAATGCACCACCACCAGTCTGATGACCATGGTGAAGTAGCACAGCATCTGATCTCAGACGGGCACCCAGGAGCCACAGCAGCTCATCCTGCCCTGTGCAGGTCCCCCGAGAATGAATCACTGGCAGCTGCCAGCCCGGGAGAGCGCTCCCACTAGGTGACCAGAATCCTGAGTCCTGATTTATAGGGCCAGTCCGAATTTGGCTTCTTTATATTAGGCACCAACTACACCCCACCGAGATGACCAGACAGCAGTTGTTTGAAATCAGGACAGTGTGGGGGTGGTAAAAGGAGCCATATATAAGAAAAACCCCAAAATTGAGAACTGTCCGTATAATAATAGGGATATCTATCACTGTACCCCAACTCCCTATCCTGATTTTTCACACTATCTGCTACCCCAACCAGCCCTGCGTGACATTCCCAATCCTGCTCGCTGCCGAGGAATGAGTTACTTTCACTTTATTCCTCAGCAGGCAGGCCACCGTCTTTCCCCTCCACTACCCTCCAGCACCTCACCCAACCCAGCCCTGACGGAGGGGAGGGAGGAGAGAGAGAGGGATGCTCCTGGGGAGGAGGGAGAAAGGAGGGGGTGCTCCATGGGGCGGGGGGGAGAAGAATGGATGTTATAGGGGACAGCAAAGGATACTGGTTCCAGAGCCACAGAGCCTGCCTCACCTCACCTCAGCCGGGGGGGAAGAGTCACACTCACAGGTGAGCTCCTTCCCCAACCCCTACCCCTTCCCCTTCCCAGAGACCCCAGCCAATCCCATTCCTCAGACTGTGCAGCATTCTGCTCTCTCTAGGACCCAGCAGCCCTGCTCCTACATGCTCCACTGCTTCCCATCTGTCTGGGCTCCCTGCAGAGTGGTGCCCCCTGGCAGAGTGAGGCCCTACGCGGCTGCCTATTCTGCCTATGGCTAAGGACAGCCCTGCCACCAAGGGAGGGGGAATGTAGTGAGCAGGGCCTCAGGGAAGGGCAGGGGGCCTGGCTTCAGGGAAGGGGTGGGGCTAGGGTGTTTGGTTTTGTGTGATTAGATAGTTGGCAACCCTAGTTAGTTGCCCCAGGGAAGGGATGTTGGTTGTGAATGGAAAGTGAGGTGGGCCACGAGACGTATTGTTATTAATGTGTGGTTCACAATGTGGAAAAGTTTGAGACGCTCTGGCCAGGGCTTGTCTGTGCCTGCATTCTAGCTCTAAGGATCCTCTCGCACTGTAGAGCCTTCCTGGCATGTTGACAGTTCCTGCTAGCAGCCGTTCCTGCATCACTGGTGCTGATGGAGCCTGTAAATATATGCTTGTTGACTGCTAGAGCCCATCCCAGAATGCCTCCAGGGCTCCAGCTGGAGCTGTGCACAGCAGACTCACTACAGATCTGAGGGAGCTGGGATAGTGGCAGACACCTTCCTTCCAACCCTTTGGTTTGCCACTGGCTTTGCACGGTGAGGTTCAGAACTTGACCTGATGTATGTTTAAAACACTGCAAAGCTGCTTTGATATATTGCAACATCAGAACACTTGGGAAATAAATTCCTCTTTGTTGGCTTGACTGTTTGATTTGAGTTCTTAGATACAACAGAATGAAATGTTTTCCAGTCCCTTTAAAATAGTTTCAGGAACAGTCAAATTGTGTCTCTCTGGTTACAGTTTCCAAATACCCTTCTGATGTGTAGAGAGGTGGTCACCCCGCTCCTGCCTGAAGGGGTTAAAAGCAGCCATGGAGAAGGCTGTGGCTGGGAAAAGGCTGACTGGGGGAGCAGTCACAGCTGAGGCCAGGGCCCAATCAGGCCACAGCTGGCCCTGTAAAAGGGCTGTGAGCCAGGAGCTCAAGAGGACGCACACTCTCTAGCTTTCTAGAGAGAGAAGGACCTGGCTGCCTGGGAAGCTGAGAAGGTACCTAGGGTGGAGCAGTACTGGGGAAGGGCAGAGAGAGCTGGGGCGCTCCAGCCTAGCAAAGCCTCAGGCTGCAGGCTGAGTTAAGGGCTCACAGGGGTACAGGCTGCAGAGGGGTAGCCCAGGAATAGGCAGAGGCAGCTGGTCCAACCCCCTTTGCTGATGAGTGATTTATAGACTGCAGTCTGCCCTAGTGAATGGGGGCTATGTGGAGACTGGCAGTAGCCACTGAGGCAAGGTGGGGATGGGGGTGGGGGTTCCCCTGGGAGGGGAGGCCCAGACAGAGGGGGTACTGCGGTGGGCAGAACCCCACGGCAAAGGGCACCCGGGTCCAGGAGGGACACGGGGCCAGTGGCAGGCAAGACATCAGCCAGCAGACGGAGCTCTGAAGCTGAAAAAGAGCTAATTCCCTGGACGACCAGGAGGAGGCGCTGAACCAGTGAGTTGTCGCCCTGCCACATGATGACTCAAAAGTGCCTGTTCTAATGCAGCTAATCCTTGCTCCTGGTATTGCCATTCCTTTCTATACCATATGTTTTCTCCCAAGGGTATTCTTAGTGCTTTTGGGGCCTCCTAAGGAGTCCCCTAGTAAGTCGAGACCAGAGCCATGCCTGATATGGTAAAAGTGCTACTTATTCTGCATGGTAGAGTTATTTTAGGTAATTATTTAGAAGTTTTGAAAACTTGTTATTTTTCTCTGCATAAAGAATTAGAGCATCCATGTTATCTTGCAATCATGGCACCTTTTATTGCGGGCTGCTATATCTATGTCTGGAATCCAGAAACTCTCTTGTCTTTTGATTCAGAAATCGTGGTGCTTTGCTATAACTTCAGTCTGTCTGTCTTTATCTGAATAGCCATTTTCAAGAAACATGTTCTTTGTATTTCATTTTTGTGTATTTTTCATATTTATTTCGGTGTGACTATTTATTTTAATAGTCGCCTCTGCTCACCTCCAAAAAATGACTGTTTGAAAACTAATAATTTCTCTTCCTCTGAAGATTGCACAGTTGGACCTTTCCCCCCGGCTGTCCATGGTAACTAAGGGAGCCTTTCTTTGTAAACAGCAAGATATGAAAAATAGTACAAGTAAAGGCTCCAATCCTCCAGAGACTTATGCATGTGCTTCACTCTATTACCTGAGAAATTCTCAGCCTGGCAAGTTAAGCACATGTGTAAGTCCCTGCCTGACTGGGCCTATATTTGCAATTTTTGCATTAATCTAAATCAGCTCAACCACATGGTAAGGTACATTAAATATCTTGATTTTAGTGAGGCTTTTGACACAGCCCCATATGACAGTCTCATAAGAAAACTAGGACGATATGATCTAGATGAAATTCTAACAGGTGGGGGCACAACCGGTGGACAGACCATACTCAGGAAGTAGGTATCAGAGGTGTGCTGTCAAATTGGGAGGATGTATCTTCTGGGGTCCCACAGGGGTCAGCCCCGGGTCCGGTACTATTCAATGTTTTCATTCATAACTTGGATAATGGAGCGGTCGAGGAGAAAGAGCACAACTTAATTTTCTGATTGCAGGATGAGCTTTCAGGGCCGGCACTTACAGAAAGCGTTTGACATGTAAACTGGGCAAATATGAGACAATAAATATTGAAAGCCCCCAATCAATGTTTTAAGTCACTTGTCTGATTGCAACCATAATTTTCTCTTCTGTCTTCCCGAGAAACAAAATTAACATAATCAAGAGTTAAATTCTGATAACTGTATTCTTGGCTTCAGGGGCATTGCAGATGAAACTTTAGCCCAGGGGTAGGCAACCTATGGCATGTGTGCCAAAGGCAGCACACGAGCTGATTTTCAGTGGCACTCACACTGCCCAGGTCCTGGCCACCTGTCTGGGGGGCTCTGCATTTTATTTAAATTTAAATGAAGCTTCTTAAACATTTTAAAAACCTTATTTACTTTACATACAACAATAGTTTAGTTATATATTATAGACTTATAGAAAGAGACCTTCTAAAAACATTAAAATGTATTACTGGCACGTGAAAACTTACATTAGAGTGAATAAATGAGGACTCGGCACAGCACTTCTGAGAGGTTGCCGACCCCTACTTCAGCCTAAGACAGATTCTGGAATTCCAGGTCAGTTAGATATAGAATCCATTATTTTGTTTTTATATAGGAATAACTTTAATATTTCGGGGGATGTATGCACTTTACCAGTGATTTGTTCTGGCAGGATTGTTTGGGGAGCTGAGTTCCTGGCTTTGATATTCCTTTTCAGAAAAGCAGCATAACACACCCTGGAGAATCACATGGACTTTGAACACAGGAGGAAGGGAAGCCAAATGCTGAGCATCTCAACTTTGACTGTGTCCCTATACGGTTGGTTTGTCCTTTAAAAGATTATTTCACTCTCTCCTAGCTTAACAGCAGAGCTGGAGGCCTCTCCATCTGCTGGGCTCAAAGCTATAGCTGAGAATTAGATTTGGTGTTCTGCACCCTCACAGCAAAGCAGCATCCACAATAGGCCTGGCCTAAGGGAGATGAGTACACATGATGAGACTAAGATCTCACTACAGCATGCCACTTTTACCCCTACGCACTGCACTGTCTGCACTGGGGTTACTCCTGGTTTACACTGATGTGAGAGCAGGATATGGTCTCCTTTGTTCTCACCTACTAGGGCAATTCATGCTGAGATCTGATTGTGGTACTGTCCCTTGTGCATGCCAATGTGACGCAACACATTTGCTGTATTATCAATAAACGAGTGCAGCAGTTAGCGCAGCCGTTTCATTTGCAGCCCCGTCCAATGCCCTGCTGGCAGTGGGAAGGTAACGGGAAGCACATTTCAAGGTACAGCAGTGAAAGGCAGAAGTGGAGCCTAGTCACAGACCTGCAGTTACTTCCTCAGATTGTAAAAGCAGCAGAGAGTCCTGTGGCACCTTATAGACTAACAGACGTTTTGGAGCATGAGCTTTCGTGGGTGAATACCCACTTCATCGATGCATGTCCTCAGATTGGTGTGAATTGATCAGGCTGGGAGGGAAGGGGCAGAAACTGACCACACTGAACACATGGGTTCTTCAGAACCTCCTTTGTTGTATCTGAGATTGGCACTGACCTCCAAGGAGTACCCCTTGCAATCTGTCAGGACCAGGGCCATTCCCAGCACTGTCTGAGGGCGCAGTCCTAAGGATGCAACCTGCAGCCCACCGCACAGATTGTCTGGGAAAGCGAGCCCCTTGCCTAGGCTGCAGCATGCGTGCTGCTCTGGCTGGAGGTTTGGAAGAGGTGAGGAATCCTTCGCACAAGGATCATGCTCCTTGGGACACCTCTGCAGCAACGTTCTTCCCTGCAGTTTGCATCACAGCTGCCATGTGGCTCTGCAGGCATCTCTGTCCTCATTCAAAGGGCCTCTTTACAGAGTGACAAGGAAGGGAAGGTTAGTGAACCATGCAGGCAGACTGCCTGCAGTCTCACTCCTTGAGTGCCCCTTCTGCCTCCCTCACACTCCCTTCGTTCCTTGCTCGACCAGAGGATGCCAGCCACGGCTGCCTCCTGCAGATGGGGTTTCCCACACTGCCCTTTGTTGGGCTGGGCCATACCAGCAGCCAGCCCCAGCAGCTGCTGGCCTGGATGCAAGCTGGCAGCACAGCCTGGAATCCAAACCGAACCGAAGGAATGAGGGCTCATGAGCCAGAAGCAAATGGAAGTGGCAAGCAGAGGACTTGCCCAGAGTGAGGGACTGCGAGCTCTGAGGAGGAGGACTGCAGCCTGAATCTATTTCAGGTGCGCACTGAAAGGCTTGTCTGGGTCTTGACTGCAGCTCCTCCACGTGACAAGCACCAACTGGGATTTCATGAACATTCTCCAGGTACTTGGGTGCTTCCTTGGCTGGGTGGGCACTGGGGGCCCACCTGGAGGAGGTCTCTGTGTACCTGTCTGAAAGGCTGTGATCCTGGAACTCCTCAGCCAGGCTCTGGGACCTGCATTCTGAGCTCTGCTCAGCCGCACCTCCCCATTGCACCTCATCTTGGGCCTTGTGCATGCAGATAAACCAGCTCGGCACAGTCATAAATCGGGGGCTTGGACCAGTAAACATAGTCCACCTGCAGCTTTACTTGCTTCCATCTCTGTGGGATATTGAATCTCACTTCTACTACTTGCCTTTGCCACAGATACAGTGTCCACTCTGCCTCCCATTGTCCATGAGCTCCTCTGTCAGTGTGTGCTAGCGCTGGGTGTGTGCACGCAGTGTTAGTGTGCAAGTGCTTTTATATCCTTACCTTCAGTCTGTAAAAAGCGTTATGTGCCTCTTTGCGCTTGAAGATGCTCTCTCGCTTGCTGGATATATGTGGGCATTTGTCTCATGGTGACAAATGCAATATACTTGTCAGCCATTAAAAACAGAACAGAATGTAACACGGACATCACTAGCACTACGCAATGTCAATAAAGCACGTGCCAACTGCATTCAGGACTGGCTAACTGACAGATCTCAAAAATCTCATTGATTGTGGGTGTTTTGAGTTGGGTTCTGCAGAGACTGGCCCGAACCCAGATGCTATTCAAATCTTTATAAATTATCTGGAAGTAAATACGAAATCGCTGCTGCTAAAATTTGAAGATGACACAAAGATTGGCAGAGTGATAAATTGGACAGTCATACAGAGTGATCTGGATCACTCGTTAAGCTGGGCCCATTCAAACAAAATTCATTTTTATGCAGCTAAGAGCAAGGTCAACATCCAGAAACAAAGGTGCATGGCCAGGCCAGACCTATCAGTTCTGCTGTCCTCATTTTAAACAAGATTTGGAAAAACTGGAAAAGAGCTGCAAAAATTATTCAAAGCCTGGAAAATGCCCTACAGCAAGAGACTTAAAGAGCTCAACCTGTTTCACGTATCAAAAAAATCAAGAGATGGTTTGACTAGGGTGTTCAAGTGTCTTCATGAGGAAAAAATATTGGGTAGCAAAGGGCTCTTTAATCTACCATAGAAAGGAATAACAGGAACCAAATGCTGGAAGCTGAAGTCAGACACAGTGTGAATTTTCTATATAATACAATATAATGAATAGTCCAGACAAGAAAGTCATTACTGAAACAAAATATTCAGAGAAGATTGTTTTGCTAGTTCTGAAATATCTTTGGAAATTTCATTTCACAGCAAGTTTTGAGAATTTCTACTTTTCATTCCATTTTGGAGTGAAAGGAAATTTGGACATGTCAGAATTTATTAGCATGTCAGAAGGGAAAGTTCAGGTTTTGATGAGCCGTGCTGAAGACAGAATGATTAACGTCCTCCTGGGGTTTTACTGCTATAATCCCTGAGAGCTTCGTAAATCATGAATTTATCTTCAAAACACCCTTGTGAGGCGAGGGGCTGGTGGTCGCCCCATTTTATATATGGGGACCTGAAGCACAGAGAAATTAAGATCACAAGTGTCAACTAATTCTGGGTGCCCAATTTGAGGTGCTTAGGACCTGCTTTTCAGATTGCTTAGCATTACGCAGCACTTTATGTGTTCAGTCACAGCTCCCATTAAGTTCAGTTGCTGCTGTGCATGCTCAGCACTTCTGCTAATCAGACCCCAGAGCCTCAGAGTTGGGCGCTCAGAAAAAGAAGAACACACAAATAGTCATCACAGATTGAAAAAAATGTAAGTATTGTGCCCAGCGTCACATAGGAAGTTTGTAACAGGCAGACCCCAATTCCACAGAGGAGCATACTCTGGCCCAGTGATAAATCATTGTCATTTACAGTGGCAATTTCTAATCATTCATAATGACAATGAATTGTCCTAGGGCCAGGGGAAGAGCATGGGAGATCATTTCCCCCCCCCCCCCAATGAGAAGGGATTTGAACAGGGGGGTTTCAACTAGGGTCTCCCATATTGTGGGTCAGTGCCCTAGCAGTGGGCTGGAGGTGATAAGGGAGTCCTCTCCCACCCTGGCCTATTTTGAATATAGTCCTCTGACACGTTTGTTGAAATGGCCGATGGCAAGCGAAACGTTTCAAGTTGGGGCACCAGGAAATGAAATGTTTCATTTTGCCATTTCCAAACTATTTCAAGGTTTTGGTCCAGCCAAACCAATGTGGTGAACAAAACATCAATTGGGAATACACCTCTACCCCGATATAACACTGTCCTCGGGAGCCAAAAAATCTTACCGCGTTATAGGTGAAACCATGTTATATCGAACTTGCTTTGATCCTCCGGAGTGCACAGTCCTGCTCCCTGGAGCACCTCTTTACCGCGTTATATCTGAATTCGTGTTATATTGGGTCATGTTATACCGGGGTAGAAGTGTAGCTTCAGGTCAACCAAAACTGCAGTTTTCAGCAACTAAGCTACTTGCTGAAAAGAATTGCCTGGCTCTTCTCTTTCTTATGTTCCCCTGTTGTACCTATTCCTTGGGTTCAACCCAGTCTCCCTGCTGGGCCAAACTGAGCAGATTATTTGCATGACCAGGTTTTTGACCCATAAGCCCGTTTTAGCAAATATCTGTCAACAGCCTTGATGATTATCTGCAGAATAGTTTACACACACACACTTTTCAGTTCATGAGTTTCTCACAAGGTAGTTGCTGTGGCTGTTGCTTTGAGGGGTCGCTGTTTGCACTGTGCTGTTTCTGTTGCTTCACTGGATAACACCCAAAAGAACTTTCAAGATGGCCATGCAAACACTCCCGCTGTCAATACTTGTGCAAACACCCATTCAAACAAGTATCTGTGACCCCTTCCTTTTCCACTAGCATTCTTGTGAACAAATACAACTGCCAGAGGTCGTGCATGCTGTAGAAGAGGAGTAGGTTCTGTTGGATGAATAATCACAAATGTTTTCACTACAGTGTTTACCCAAGCTTCTTTTGAAACAGGTGATAAGGGACACTGCCCTATTCCTATATACGCTATACCAGGGGTCAGCAAGCTGTCAGAAGTGGTGTGCCGAGTCTTAATTTATTCACTCTAATTGAAGGTTTCACGTGCCAGTAATACATTTTAACGGTTTTAGAAGGTCTCTTTCTATAAGTCTATAATATAGAACTAAACTGTTGTATGTAAAGTAAATAAGGTTTTTAAAATGTTTAAGAAGCTTCATTTAAAATTAATTTAAAATGCAGAGCGCCCCGGACTGGTGGCCAGGACCAGGCAGTGTGAGTGCCACTGAAAATCAGCTTGTGTTCCGCCTTCGGCACCCGTGCCATAGGTTGCCTACCCCTGCTCTGTACTGTCAGTCCCATCTCATCATGTTCATGTTTAAAGTAATTGCTAATCGAGAGGCTGGAGTTAAATTAGAAACTAAGTACAAGTGATTTTATGAAGAGTGAGTTTATACAGGCTGACTGAACTGGGTTTAAATGAAACTTCACAAGCAGACGAGAGAATTCTGCTTTCTCTAAAATCTCCAATTTAACACTGCATGTATTTAGCTTTTGCAGTGATTTTCTGAGGGTCGTTTAAAACTCCAAACCAGTTCTGTCCCTTTCTGCTTATGCATTCTTCAGTACATGGCCACATAACACTGGGCAAGAATTGACCAACATGCTTACGCACATCAATGTGTTGACTCCTGGGAAATCTGGAAATGGGACATACCTCATTCCGGGAAGCTTGCAAACAGATTGATATTTAGACATTGGTGGCCTATGGGCCAGATAGTGCACTTTTCAAATCCTGCTCTATTGAAGTCAGTGGGAAAACTCCCCTCAAGGTCACAGAAACCAGGATTTGACCCATTATCAGGATTGGGCCCTATGTGAACATTGACCCGTGGTATAAATGCCTCTTTGGGGTCTGAGTGTAAAGTGTGCAGCCTCCTCTGACCCCCTGGTGCCCCAGGAGAATGGTTTCTAATGCGCTTCTGGGGAAGCTGTGACAACGCACCCATTTCTCCTCCAGCTTGGTGTGTGTGGCAGAAAATAGCAAAGAGAGGAACAGGTCTGCGAGTGAGGCATGGACATGGCGCTAAGGAGGCTGGCTCCCCACACCAGCACGGCAACCATCCTGCTTAGCTGCTCCGTCACTTCTTTATGCACCGCCTGCAAAGTTTTCTGGCAAGGCTGGGGTTGGTTTTTCCACCTCCATTCTCTTCCCAGTGCTGGTTTTGACAGGGATACCAATGGAGACTGCAAGGTGTCAGCTTGGAAATCTTTTAGCTTGCCTTCCTCTCCCCAAATGGACAATGTCTCTGTTCATTAGGTGCCCACCCATGGGAGACATGTCAGTTTGGCTCATGCAGCCTCCTGGCTTTTCTCAGCTTATCTCTGCAGAGACGGTGATGGCTTTAGCCCACTCATTTCCTATTATGTCATTTGTTTCTCCATGAAAGGGTGCCCTGTCTGTCTGCCTTACCGTGGACTTGTCTGCAGAACAAACTCAGCTGCATGCAGCATCTTTTGGCTTCCTACACATAGAAATTTGCCTCCTTTTGGCTTGTGTTCGAGTTCTTTTGAAGAAGCTTCATTAAATGGGTGAAAAATAATGGGCGCAAGTGACGTGTATGTGTGTGTGAGTACATGTAGCAGCTGAATTGTTTTTTCTTGCTTGAGCTATGCCTAAGAGGGGATGCAACATCATTGAAGGCTGCCCTTTGAAGCTGATCTGTTCTGATGGCATGTTCACTGGGACATTAAAATCATTGCCTCTGTCTGTGTAAAACATACAGTAAGTGGAGTGATGGGGACCCAGGTCAGGAAAGGATTGTTCTCTCTTCTTTGCAATGCACAGTGTTGTTAAGAAACCCCAAACCACTTAGCATGCAAGAATAGTTCCTCTACATCATCGTAATTGGAGCTCCACACTGGGGTACAATTAGATGCTACATATGATTTTTAGAATTTGAGAAATCACTGCAGTGTTTTTTTCCACACACTACATGATACAGTTGCCTGATCTATTGATTACGTATTGATTCCCTATTAGCATTCTGCAGTTTGGCAGGGTCCTGGATCAAGGTCAGACCCAGAATGATTAGAGTTATTACTATGAAGAGAACCCCAGTTGTGCATGGGAGAGACACTTCCCACTTAGGAGAGGCCTTTTGACCTTGTACTATTTTCGTTAGCACAGTTAGCAAACTAAGAAGCACTCCAATCCGGCAAAGTAGGCCGAGATCATACAAAATGGTCCATACGTCGGGTGTCAGATCATTCGTATACTCACACTATCCCTGGTGGAGACCTATGATGGATGAGACAGGTGATCCATGAGTGGTCTGATTTCTGCATGCCATGAAGATCCCAAAGGCATAGATCATGGTTAACATTAGGGTTACGAGGTGTCTGGTTTTTGATCAGAACACCTGGTTGAAAAGGCACCCTGGCGGCTCTGGTCAGCAGTGTTGAGTGCCCAGGATGGATCTGTGTGGAGGAGGAATCAGGGTTGTGCAGTGAAGTAGGCTGGTGTCTGTAGGCCCCTGCCTTATTTGCTGCAGGAGTAGGAAGGTGTGGAGTGAAGGAGGCAGAGACTGAAGGATGAGGAAGGCGGGTCTCCTGGTTAAGGTCCTAGACTGTCATCAGAATATGACCCAGATCAGCCCCATTATTTTTGTGCAAAAGAGAAGCCAGAAAGGCTGCTGACTGAGGGCCTGAAATCGTTGAAAAAATGTGTGAACACAAATTTTTGCTTTGATAGAAAGAAAAACAGAAATGTAAGTGTGAGGCAAAAATTGGCTGATCATTGGATGCCTGGCTGTAGGAGAAGGCCCAGAGTTCCCTAATGATCAAAGGGAGATGACGAAGAGTCCTATGGCACTTTATAGACTAACAGATTTATTGGATCATAAGCTTTTGTGGGTGAATACTCACTTCGTCAGACGCGAAACTCATGCTCCAATAGGTCTGTTAGTCTATAAGGTGCCACAGGACTTTTTTTGTTACTTTTTACAGATCCAGACGAACACGGCTACCCCTCTGATACAATGGGAGATGAATGGTTTATTGTGAGGGCTGATTCTGATGATTATGGCAGAGGCAGAACTAGGAGACAGGACACACCCGGCTGAGCAGGGGAGAGAACAATCAGAGCTCCTACTTAATGGGGGCAGGATCATTCTGTTCCCAAACATAGGCACTGTCACACCAATTCATGTAAGAAACGTGTAGCCAGCTAGAAGGCCTTCTCAAAGAGTGTAGAAACAGCCCTACTTGGCCTTCTCAAGCTGCTGGGAGGCCATTTGTGTTGTGAATTTCTGCTGGAACAGGAAAAGGGTAACACTTACTGAGTGGGCTTGTGTGATGTTGTTCTGTGCTGGGATTTTAACTCCTTCAAGAAACAGGTGAATTTTGCTACCAGAGGGGAGAAAAGTTGCCCAGTTACTGCCACCTCCTTTCTGTGAGATGACACCAGAGTGTGTCATTGTCATTTTCAAAGTGCCTACAGAAAAGATCAAACTGTGCTTCAGTCCACATCTAGATTAGCCAATCATACTGAACCACAGCATTTAGCAAAGAAAACTGCCAAATGAGCCAATCCTGCCAGCCTTTCAGAGACTTAGCTAGCTTCTTGACTCCTGCACGTATTCCCAGTGCCTTTGAAGAAGAAATCTCCTTCTTTGCACGTATACATTTATTTCAAGTACACACCTCCTAAGATTGCCTTATTTCCTCCCTGACACCAATCCATATGAAGTCAGTGGGGGTTTGTGGAGGTATAGGATCTACACATGTCATTTACACTGAGGGATTCGGGCTTCAAGGAGTTTTTTTTTAAAAAAAAACCACTGCCATTATCACACAAACAAATATACCTCTACCTTCCAGCTTCTGAAATGCCTGCACTCCTGCCTCTATTCCAGCTAAAATCAAATCAGGAGGACGATCACACCAAACTTTCCCTAACACATAGGTTCACTTCAATACAGAATGCAATATTTTTCTTGTGCATTTATTTTGTGCAGCTCATTTAAAGAGTACTATACACATTTATGCAAAAAGACTATTGGCGCAATACGAAATTATTCTCCTCACAGACATGCCCATGTGACAAGCTGAACATTCGCATAGCATTTAGCATAGAGATGCCAACTGCAGTTTCATAGTGAAATCTGATTTGAGTTTTGCACATAAAACAGGGTTTCATCTTCCTGTTAGGTGAGAGAAATATACTTTATCGACCCAAAAATTGAAGCACTTACTTTCTGGGCACAATGAATTTTCAGAGAATTTACAAGTAAATGGATTCATTCATTTATGAGTTAAAATTAATTGGTCATTTTAAGAAATTTTTGTCCATAATGATATTAATAATGGTATAATGCATCCTTCAAACTTCCTGTATTTTAAAAGACGCTGAAATCTTCAGCATAGGCTACATTTGAATAAATATTTTTAAGATTATTCATTTCCCCCAATATTCTTTGTACCTGAAAGCTAAGGTGTAGAAATAGCATTGGGCACCTATATAATGGTAACTCTGCCCTGGAGTGACGCCATAATGAAAAAAATCTCATGTGTCTTTAAGCATCAGATTAATCCCATATGGGACCATAGATGATTCACTAGTCCTAGTCAGATGGAGCTTGATCCTAAAAGGGGCTAAGCACTCAGGCATGGTCCAGCAAAGCACTGATGCACATGCTTAGCTTCAAGCATGTGAACAGCCCCACTGAAGCCCAGGGGACTAGTCACAAGCTTTAGGGTAAGCACATACTCAAGTTCTTTCCTAAACTGGGGACGGTAGTCATGGACTGCCTGCAGCACCATGTGGGAGCCAGCCAAAACTACTGTGTGTGGTCACTACAGGGCAGAGTTAATGCAGTTGAGTGTTACTCGGAGATATTATCCATATCGCATATTGTTTGCAAGCTGTGCCTTTCCATATCACAGCAGGTTTGAATTCACCTTTACTCTTTCTTGTGTTTATAATGCATGTTTCTGAGGCAATTATGACATCCCTGTAGTGTATTTTCTCAATATGTACTCTCAGCCTTAACTGCATCTTCATATAAGAATGGTCATACTGGGTCTGACTAAGGGTCCATCTAGTCCAGTATCCTGTCTTCCGACAGTGGCCACTGCCAGGTGCCCCAGAGGGAATGAACAGACCAGGGAATCATCAAGTGGTCCATCCCCTGTTGCCCATTCCCAGCTTCTGGCAAACAGAGACTAGAGACACCATCCCTGCCCGTCCTGGCTATGGGGACTGTGATGGGGACTCACTCACTACTGTGGGGTAAACTGCCCAGGATCTGAAAGAGGTCAGGGACATGTGCTGTTGGTGTGATCCAGCAGTCTTCCAGCCCTTGGGCCTCACCAGTGGTGCTGGTCCCGAAGGATGGGTCAATCGCGTCTGTGTGGACTATCGAAAGCTCAATGCCATCACTGTATCTGATGCCTACACCCATGCCCAGGCCTGACGACTCCTAGAAACTGGGAGGTGCTCGGTACCTCACCACCATGGATCTTACCAAGGCTACTGGCAGTCCGCTGGACGCAGATGCCAGGCTGAAATCGGCCTTTATCACCTCTGGGGCTCTACGAGTTCTGACCTGCCTTTGGCTCAAGGGAGCGCGGCCACCTTCCAGCGCCTGTGGTCATACTGAGGGGATGGAGAGTTTTGCCGTGGCCTATGTTGACGACATTTGCGTCTTCAGCCAGCTGGAGGACCATGTGTCCCAGGTTACACAAGTCCTGAACCGACTCCGAAAGGCTGGGTAACCGTGAAGGTGAGAAGTGCAAGGTGGGATGGCGAAGTATTTACCTGGGCCTCGGGTGGGAGCGGCTGCCTAGAACGGACCAGCCAAGGTGGAGGGATCAGAAGACTGGCCTGCTCCCCAACCAAGAAGCAGGTCCAGGCCTTTGGGATGGCGGTACTATCGAAGGTTCGTGCCCACTTAGCGCCATAGCCGGCCCCATCACTGAACTGTGCAAGGGGAAGCCAGACAAGTAATCTGACCGAGCAGTGCCAGGAGGCTTTCCGGGCGCTGAAGGAGGCTCTGGTCAGTGGCCCAGTTCTGGCGAACCCAGATTTGAAAACCCTTATGGTGTTCACCGACGCCTCCGAACGGGACTGGGGCGGTGTTAATGCAGGAGGATGAAAGGGGAGAGACACCCTCGTGTACCTGAGCAGAAGCTGCTACCCGGGAGCAACTACGCGGCATCGAGAAGGATGCTGGCTCGGTGTGGGCCTTAGAAGCTAGAGCATATCTCTTCTGGCGCACTTCACCGTGTACACCGACCACTCTCCCTGACCTGCTGCACCAGAGAAAGAACACCAACGCCAAGCTTCTGAGGTGAGCTGCTCCTGCAGGATATGACTGCTGGTCCTTGAAGGGAAGTGCCACCTGATAGCGGACGCGTTGTCCTGGAGAGGGGCCCTGAACTCCCAGGTCACTGGAAAGGACCCGCTCGCTCAGTGTTCCGAAGGGGGAGAGGTGTGATGGAGTGGACTGTCTGTGTGGGAACGGGACAGGGGAGGACTTTAGGTATGGACAGGTGTCAGGCTGAACCCGGCCGCAGGGCGGAGAGGGGGCACCTGGGCGGAGGGGAGGGAACAAAGATTCGGCGGAGGAGAAGGCAGGCAGTTGGGGTTTGGGCTGTGGGGCGAATTCAGGGATCCTAGCTGGGATCCAAGCACCCTGAACCCAGAAGGACTCGTGGAGGGGTCCTGACTGTGCCTGCAAGCTTGCTGTAACCTGTGTTCCTGTTGTCCAAATACCCTGCTGTTTTACTGGCTGTAAAAGTCACTGTGGGTCCCAGGAAGAGGGGTGCAGGGCTGGTTACCCGAGCTCCGTACCTGCC